>NW_026726099.1:0-46501 GCF_029784015.1 Lycium ferocissimum
CGACATTATCTTGACTTGAAAATCCGTAAATGCTATCAATTTAAACCGTTCTCTTAGGCCTACCAATTTTGGGTTTGGGAAGATTATCCCTACGGTGGAACATAGGGATTAGAGCTCCGATTTATAAAACTATTGTTATTGTTGTAGTTCCCTTGATTCGAACCACCATGATCATTTCTTCCATAATGATGACCTTGTCCTTCCGGTTGAGGTTGCCATTGATTTTGATAATCGTAGCCCTGATAGTTTTGTCTTTGATAACCCCCATGAGAGTTGTTAACATAATTAGCAACCTTATATTGTATCGGGTGTCCCTCCTTATATGGAGCTTCTTGAGTTTAATACAGGCCATTCGGTAGAGGTTGCATCTCCTCTACCGCATTCACCTTCTTGGTATCATCTTCCATGAACCTCTTGGTTAACAAGCTAATTTTGGCAGCAAGGTTGGCACTTGTTTGGTCCGTCTCCTGATTTTCCTTCACCATAGTGTTGAACAACGGAGCCCCATATGTTATACCATCCATTCCACCGAGTGTCATGCTTGATTATGTGCAGTAAGCTTTGTTAAGCAATTGGGTGATTCTAGCAAAAGTCTTATCCTGCGAAATACCTACCGGCTGCATTGTTTGCCACATATTGAGTCCTAGGATCTGCACCCGTGTAGCATTTCTCCATCAATATGTTATTCAGAAAACCATGATTCGGAGACCTCATCAAATATTGCTTGAACTCTCCCAAGCTTCATAAGTTGTTCCCCCAGAAGTTGCCTGAATTCAAAAATCTTGTCTCTAAGTTCGGCCTTCTTACTCGGAGGAAACCATTTCTTAAGAAAAAGCATTCATTAACTCGGCCCAGGTATGAATGGAATTGTGGGGAAACTTCTCAAACCAAGTTTTTGCTTCGCCGGCTAAAGAGTATTTGAAAACCCTCCACCTGATTGCATCTTGAGCTACATTGTTCTGCTTGTGTATCTTGTAGACACGTAATTTTGACCCTCCCTGTGTGTTTCACCTTATAGTTTTTAAATATTTCTTTTAATTTTAATTTTGACGTGTCGATTTTATTCTATTTTTATTTAGTAGGCTTATTTGCGAAAATCAAAAAGAACAAAAATATTTGCTATTTTTAGAGTATAAGATTTGCGTTTTAAAGAAACAAAAATTACAAAAATATGCTTTATAGGTTTTAATTTTGCTTAGCCAGTTATTTATTTTAAGATAGTATTTTTTTTTTAGTTATCTAGAAATGGTTATTAAGTATTTCTTGGTTTACATTAACACAAAGGATAAATAAAAAAAAAAGAAAAGAAGAAGATGACAAAAAGGGAGAAAGGGGCAAACGGGATTATACCACCTCATCACAAAATGACAAAAGTTATAACAAATTTTATCCAAAAAAAAAAAAGGGAGGAACACATGAATAGGAGGGGAATTTTATTTTGGGGTGGTCCCCCTAATCATTTTTGATAAAAAAGAATACACATCAGATGAGAAGGTGGAGATTTATTATTTTTAGATAGGGAAATAGGTGGGGCCCACACATAAAGAAAAACAAAAATTAAAAAAATAAAAAGCACGGAAAAGGAGGATAACAAAAAGGGGTCTTTCATTTTCTTGGGGAGGGGGCACGGATATTAGATAGAAAAGGGAAAAGAATATAGATAGAGAGAATAGAATAGAACAAAGATGAGAAAGAGAACGGATAGAAAACAAGAAAAAAATGGGTCGTCTTCTTTTTTTTTGTTCACCGGAAAAATCATCATCTTCAAGCCACTTCACAAAAAACCCACCGTAAAATCAAAAAAAAAAAAAAAGAAACAGCAACCAAACGCCCCTTTTTTTCCTTTCTTCACCTATAAACACCACCCTATTCCCGTCACCACCTCAAACCAACGAACCCACCTAAAAATCATCCCAAACACCTCACTTTTTTCCCGTCATTAAACCCACCCATCGGAAAACATCAATATCCGTGAACACCTACTTGAAACCACCATCCCAAACATCCTTTTTCCCCCGCTAAAACCACCAACAAAAACAACTTAAAACAGCCATGGAAATACTATAAAATACCGGACAACGATGAATCTAAACAAAGGGGTTGAGGTTTCTGTCTCTGTTTTCAGTTTGAGTTGCGGGTTGTAGTTCGAGGTTCTAGTTTCCGGTTGTCGGTCTCCGTCCGTGGCTCCGGTATTAAGGTCCATTCTTTCATCCTCTTTGACTAAATTTTAATGAATCTTGAAAATTTTTAATGAATCTTGAAATATAAAATTTAAGGTTTTTTTTTGGTTTTATGCTAGAATAAGTAGTATCTTGGTTATGGCTGAAGATTAACGTGATTTAATTATTTGTGTGTTCGGGTTGATCTTGATTTTGATGGTGTGATTTGAATGGACTCAATGGGTGTTGTTGTTTATGAAATAATTATTTAGCCATGAACAAGATGATATAAATTTGTGCTAAAACAATGAACTAATTTTGGGCCTGTTGATTTGAGTTAACTAAGTCATGTTGATTATTAATGAAATATTTTGGTTGGAAATTGGGTTGGGTAGGCAAATTTTAGGTTTGTTGATTGCTTGTGTGTTTTTGTTACTACTTTTCAATATCATGTATTCATTTCCCGGGTGGGATGTCCCGGAAGAAAACAAAATGTAAAAAATGGAGGTCGTTCGTGGAGAAGCTCGGGATGTCGGGGATAGCTTAGAATAGGTTAGCATAGGATAGTATAGGTTTATTTTATTACAATTTTTTTTTTATTTTGGATTGTAATATTTCGGACTTTATATTTGAGTTTTCTCATGTGTGAGCTTGTTTGTTTTATATAAGTTTACCCGATTCGCGCTTTCCGCTTAAGCCACTACTAAGTTAACAAAGCGACCGTGCTAAAACTACGGGACTCGAGGGGTGCCTCACACCTTCCCCTTGGTCAACAGAATTCCTTTACTGGAATCTCTATCGCTGATCAGTTTTAGAGTCAAATCTGTTCTTAAAAGGGATAAATATTTTAAGGTGACTTGATACACCAAAATCCATTGTCAAGTGGCGACTCTTGTTATTTCTGAAATAATCCCTTTTGAAACACAATTTTTGTCACTTTCGATTTGAAAACCATTTTGAACTTAACATCTAATAAAACACTTTTTGTAGAAAAAAAAGGGGTGTGACAGCTCTGGCGACTCCACTGGGGACTTTTAGAATTCGAGCTTTTCAAAAAATGACTCGTATTGGCTTAATTAGAAACTCTTGTGTGAATGTTTTGTTTAGTTAATCGTTTTGCCTTATTTGCTATTTTTCTGAGTATATTCGTTTATCGCATTTTCATTGTCTGTTACCGCTTTATATCTGGCATCATTTGCATAACCCCCCAATTCTTTCTGCAACAAGTTTCGGAGTACGTTGTAAGCGTACACGACCTTTTTGAGAGTCATCCAATTTTTTAGGGAGGGGGCATTTTAAGCGTGGAGTAGGTGAAAAGCAAAGCAGCCGCTATCGACCATGTGCCTCCTCGAACAGCCTTTCTTAGTGAGCCCAAGCCTAGGTCAGCCTTTAGAATACTCTTATTTGCATCATATCATTCGTGACCTAGCAGAACCCGATCCTTGGTATCCTTTCCTTTGTAGGAGACTTACCGCAAAATGATGTCAAACTGGGCCCGCGGCCCAAAAAGGCATTAACATCCCTATGTGCTATTTGTTGCATTTTGAGGGTAAAAAGGTTATTTGGCGGATTGATTTGGGGAGGAGTGTTTGAAAAGAAAAATGAGAAAATGAGAAGACTTGAAAGTAGTAGTAGGTGTTGAAAAGAATTTCGTAGCGTCTTTTATAAAAGTAACAAAAAGATTTTCCCCTTTCTTTCATTTATTAGAAAAAAAAAAAAAATCTTATTTCTATGCATTTTGTTCAAAAAATAAAATTCCAAAAAGATTTTACTTTCATTATTTCATAAAAAAAAAAAGTGTTGTTTGGTTTTATTCTCTTTAGTAAAAAACCCAATTTTTTATTTTTATTTTTGTTAAAATCCATGTTTTTGGAAAAAAAGGAAAAGAAAAAAAAATAAAAGAGAAATAGTTGTTCTTTTTGAGTCAGGGGTCAGTTTTTCAAAGTGTACTTAACAGTCTAGTCGGGATGAATTACGCACACCTGATTTCCGTCCCTCGGGGCGACGATACGTAGGCATCCCTGCTTGGGTTCGGTGATATTTATTAAAAAATCCAAAAAAGATAGTTTTGATCCTTATGCAAAAATAAAAATAAAAATAAAAAAAAAGTTTTGATCTTTATTGAAAATCCAAACAAAAGAGTTTTGATCCTCATTCCAAAAATTCAAAAAGAAAGTTTTTATCCTTATTAGAAAATAAGAATTATAAGAGCTTTTTATTCTTTATTCAAAATTTGGAAAAAAAAAAAAGAAGAATCTTTTAGATTAGTTGTTTCACACTCTTTTTTAAAAAGAAATTACAAAAAGATTTTTTTTCTTTTTTCCTTCTATTATTTTAGGCTTCTTTTTGTAGGAAAATCAAAAATCTGAAAACTCCAATTCTTTTTTTTTACTTAGCTTAAGATTCAATCATTCGGAATTTTAAAATTCAAGAAAAAGAAAAAATAAGAAAGATTGCCAAGTTTTCTTTCCTTGTATGGCAACATCCTTAGTTTGGGTTAGAGATTAATTAAGAAAAAGAAGTCAAAAAGATTTTTCATAAAGCTCTTTTGATAGTTTATAAATCCAAAAAGATTTTTGAGTCTTTATGGTCTTCTTTCCTTCAAAAATTCCAAAAAAAAAAAAAAAAAAGAAAAAAAAAAAAAAAAAAAAAAAAAGGCAAGTCTCAGACGGCACGAACTATGCACACCCGATTCCCGTTTCACGAATCTCGGTGATCAAAAATATTTTCTTTTACTTGTCCTTTAGGATTCATTTGTTAGGAAATTCAAAAATCCAAAAATATCTTTTGAGTCTTGTTTGTTTTGAAATTCAAAAAGAAAAGAGTTTGGTGGTTACTCTATGTCCGATCTTCCCGAACTACACAAAGATCTGATTCATGTCTCAACATGATACATAGGCAACCCAAGTCGGGTTCGTTCGAATTGTTTTTTAGGAAAATAAAAGAGAAAAAAAATGAAAGAGAGGAATGTGACGAGTGGATCTAACTAATGACATTTTCTGTGCTATAAGTTTTAAACCGTCATGATTGTGACCTATGGTTTTGATTTTAACATCTTTCTTTCTTACAAAAACTTTTTAAATAAAGGTTGACTTGTGATAAGTTTGGAGTTGAGCCACTACCCATCTTCCTCCAACCAAAAACAATCATGCATCCAACCATTATAACACAAAATTGAAAAGGAAAAAGAGTCATGACCGGCAATGCAGCAAACTCGACCCTTACAGATACTTCAATGGAAATCATAGATCAAGAATCTTGTTTAAGAGATGAGGTCCGAAATCTGAAGCAACAAATGACAGACATGTATCGAGCTTGGATCAGTGGGCAACCTCCTCCACCACTCCCTTTAAGTTACTTTGAAAATCCCTTCACCACCTCTGTATTGGCACAAACTCAACATATTCCCCCATCATACCCGCTAGCAGAACAAGAAGAAATGTCTAGGAAGCTAAAAAGCATGAAACAATCTCTAAGAAATTTGCAAGGTCTAAGAGGTCTTAAGAGTGTGTCATATAAGGACTTGTGTATG
Source organism: Lycium ferocissimum (assembly GCF_029784015.1). Classification (NCBI taxonomy): domain Eukaryota; kingdom Viridiplantae; phylum Streptophyta; class Magnoliopsida; order Solanales; family Solanaceae; genus Lycium; species Lycium ferocissimum. Next base: position 5,692 of record NW_026726099.1, read on the forward strand.
TTTCCTGAAGTCCAATTACCTTCCGGCCTTTAAAATTCCAAAGTTCGATATGTATGATGGGCGTGGTGATCCCATGGCCCACTTAAGAAGGTACTGCAATCGGTTGAGAGGAGTTGGAGGCAAAAATGAGTTACTTATGGCTTTTACTTTAGTAAGAGTTTAACCGGAATAGCTGCAGAATGGTATGCAAATCAGGACATTTCTCAGTGGCACATTTAGGAAGACATAGCTCGAAATTTCGTTCAACAATTTCAATATAACATAGACATGATCCTTGACAAAAAATCCCTGATGAATTTGAAGAAGAAGCCTACAGAGAGTTTTAGGGAATTTGCCATAAGTTGGCGAGAGCAGGCTGCTAGGGTAAGACCTACAATAAAAGAATGTGAGATGGTGGAGACTTTTCTCCAAGCTCAAGAAGAAGCGTATTACTAGTTCTTGCTTCCTGCATTGGGCAAACCGTTCAGTGAAGCAATCAAGATGGGAGAAACAGTGGAAGAAGAAGTTAAAACTGGTAAAGTTGTGAGCTTTGCTACACTAAAGGGGATCACACAAAAAGGCCAGATAGATTCGGGGGTCCCGTTCCAACCGGAAGAGGAGGAAGTTGCATTGTTTATACAAAACGGTGTCTCGAGATCAATAGATTCAACCCCACGGCGTATTTCGCAACCTCCATACCATTTTTCTTCAAATACCCAATCTTTATACCAAGCGCACTCTGAGCCTCTAAACCCCACATATCATCATTAGCCATCTCCATCCAATCACTTATACTCCCAACACCCGACCCATAATGCTTCCCCTCATTTTCAACATTCTAAAAGACCTCGATCATCTCACTCAAGTTTTCAAGGTGCATCCCGACCTCGCAAGAGGCATTGTACGTTTCCTCTTCTAGTTGAACCCTTATCTAGTTTGTTTGAAAAAGCTAGGGCTTTAGGATTGCTATAGCCGATAGAATATCATATTCCCAAACGCCAACAAAAACCATTCAATCCCAACAAAAGATGTGCCTAACATTCAAATGGGAAAGGTCATGACACAAACGAATGCATCATACTGAAATACAAGATTCAAGATTTGATTGATGATGGGTTCTTACGAGCTCATACTCTCATGCCACCTGATGTTAAAGGGTCGAAATTATAAGTGTGAAGTTTCATGAAATGACCTTCAAGTTCAATAGTGGATAAGAAGTGTCGTCAACTAATCATTTGATATGCTGAAAATGTGTTTTATGGTTTAATTTGGATCTTCTTTCAAAAATATTGGCCCATTTAGGGATTTTGGACCATATCTTTCTTGTCTCGTTCAATCTTCATATCTTTTTTACTTTCCTCTCTCTAATGATATTTGTGTTTTTTTTGTTTTTGTTTTTCTCCTAGTTTATCACATCAATTTTTTTATTTTTTTTTAAAAGAAGTCAATGAAGATGACATTCATCATGACCAATGACAAGATTTGGACATCAATTTAGGCTTTCAGATAGTTAGTTATAAGATTACGGAGTTCCAAGAAAAGACAACAATGACCTTAAGAAAAAGATTGGTTTTGAGCATGTTTTGAGTTGGTATTTTCAAGAATTGATATGATGAAGGCATGTCATTCAGCAATCTAAACAATGCATCATCCTTTGCTATCCCTTTTGAGCCTTAAGTTTATTTTCTTTCGTACCCCTCTTTTGGAATCAAAATAGAGTCAGAAAAGCGAAAAAAAAAAAAAGAAAGGGAGAAAGAAAAAAAAAAAAAGAGAAAAATATAGAAAAGAAAAAGGGAACAACGCAAAAAAAAAAAAAAAAACAAAAGAGAGAAAAAATACAAGAAAATAGAACTTCCTGAACTACGTTCGACCTGATTCTTGTTTCGGTAGGATACGTAGGCATCCCTGCTTTAGGACTCGGTCCAACTAAATAAAAAGTCAACATTCCCGTTTCAAAGAAACTGGGATAGAAGTTATTTTTCTTTTTGACTCGATTCCAAATGTTGTGAGTCAGAATCCTGTTATTTTAGCGTTGTCCTTGAGTTATGCATTCCTTTCATTTCATTCCCTGTCCAAAAGTCTTCATTACAATCCAAATAAAAGTCCTTCTGATCAAATATTGAAAATGCCAAGTCGAGCATGCCATGAACTTAGCTACTCTCGTGGAAATCATCAATGGTAGAAGCGGAAGTCTTTTTGAAGAAATTTTGTGAAATCGAGAGTAATCATGAATGAGAGAAAAGAATAAAATGAGAGATGTTTGTTGGTGGAAACCTTTCGAGGCACCGCAAATTGAAATTGTGAGACATGAGAGAAGAAAATAAAAATGAGAGAGACTTGTTGGTGAAAATCTTTCAAGGCACCACAAGTCGAAATGTGAGCTATGTTTACAACAAAATGTTCAGCATGAAGAGCATACAACGTCAGTGCTACTTCAAGCAAGACAAAGCAAGCTCTCTAACACTAGACAAAGACTTGATGAATCAGCAAGTTTGAAGAGGTGGACAAATCAAGTTATTGGTCTAAATTCATGTCACATTTTGTTTTCTTCTTCTTTGATTTAAATAAGCTTTTATTCCTCCTATGTAGTGTATCTCACCAAATACTATTTTCTTTATGATTTCACTCGTACATATTTTTGTTGTTTGTTGTTTTTGTTTGTTTCTCTCTAGAAGACGAGCAAGAAAGAATTTTCAAATTTTGCCATCAAAAATTCGGGGGAAAGGGAATGATTAGTTGGGCAATTCAAGTGAAAGGAAAAGATTAGTTTGGAAACTCATTGGGAAAGAAACAGTTAATTTGGAAACTCAATTGAAAGGAAATGACTAGCTTGACTATTCATCCGGAAAGGAAAGGATCATTTTGGCTACTCAAATGAAAGAAAAAGATCGACTTGTTAATTCACAAGAGAGGAAAGGGTCAGGACAGACTGTTGAAGTCTCATTGGATCAAATCAACTTTGAGCCTTCCCGATACCAATACAAAAATCACTCCTCCCAACCGAGCAGAATGACCAAGCTCAGTGTTGAACTTCAAAATTGTCACAAGTCATTAATATTTTTTTTGAAAAAAAGTCACAATTTCTTTTGTTTAAGGCTGACAAAAAATTGTTTGAAAGTTTTACATGTAGTTGAGATTCATGTACACTCAAAAGCCGCGTTTCTAATTCCAGGTTGACTACCTCCGAATATAGTCATGCTTTTAGGTTGACTACCTCCGAACTTTACCATGTTTTTTAAATCTGGTTGACTACCTCCGAATATAGTCATGTTTTCAGGTTGACTACCTCCGAATAAAGTCATGTTTATGAATTTTAGGTTGACTACCTCCGAATAAAGTCACGTTTTAATTTTAGGTTGACTACCTCCGAATAAAGTCACGTTTCTAATTCCAGGTTGATTACCTCCGAATATAGTCATGCTTTTAGGTTGACTACCTCTAAACGCAGTCATGTTTTTAAATCTCAGGTTGACTACCTCCGAATATAGTCATGTTTTCAGGTTGACTACCTCCGAATAAAGTCATGTTTATGAATTTTAGGTAGACTACCTCCGAATAAAGTCATGTTTTAATTTTAGGTTGACTACCTCCGAATAAAGTCACGTTTCTAATTTCAGGTTGACTACCTCTGAATATAGTCATGTTTTATGTTGACTACCTCCGAAGGCAGTCATGTTTTTAAATCTTAGGTTGACTACCTCCAAATATAGTCAAGTTTTTAGGTTGACTACCTCCGAACACAGTCGTGCTTTTAAATCTCAGGTTGACTACCTCCGAATACAGTCATGTTTTCAAGTTGATCACCTCCGAATAAAGTCATGTTTATGCTTTTAGGGTGACTACCTCCGAATGCAATCATGTTTTTAATTTTAGGTTGACCACCTCCGAATAAAGTCACGTTCCCAGATTTAGGTTGACTACCTCCGAATAAAGTCATGTTTATGAATTTTAGGTTGACTACCTCCGAATAAATTCATGCTCCTAATTTGACTACTTCCAAATACAGTCATGTTTTTAGTTAAATACCTCCCAATATGATCACAAATAGTCTATGATTTTTCTAACACTCAAAAAATTTTCCGGTGCAAACTAGGACAGGAAATTTTGTTCGTGTTATTTGTTTTAATATCAAATCAGGACCATCCTGAAAAATGGGATTCAGTTTATCAGGACCCTCCTGGAAAATGGGATTTAGTTTATTAGGACCCTCCTGGAAAATGGAATTCAGTTTATCAGGACCCTCATGGAAAATGGGATTCAGTTTATCAGGACCCTCATGGAAAATGGGATCCAGTTTATCAGGACCCTCATGGAAAATGGGATTAAGTATATCAGGACCCTCCCGGAAAATGGGATTTAGTTCTCAGGACCCTCATAGAAAATGAGATTTAGTTTATCAGGACCCTCCTGGAAAATGGGATTCAGTTTATCAGGACCCTCCTGGAAAATGGGATTCAGTTTATCAGGACCCTCTTGGAAAATGGGCTTTAGTTATCAGGACCCTCCTGAAAAATGGGATTTAGTTTATCAGGACCCTCCTGGAAAATGAGATTTAGTTATCAGGACCCTCCAGGAAAATGGGATTTAGTTATCAGGACCCTCCTGGAAAATGAGATTTAGTTTATCAGGACCCTCCTGGAAAATGGGATTTAGTTTATCAGGACCCTCCTGGAAAATGGGATTTAGTTTATGAGGACCCTCTTGGAAAATGGGATTTAATTTATCAAGACCCTCCTGGAAAATGAGATTTAGTTATCAGGACCCTCCTGAAAAATGGGATTTAGTTTATCAGGACCCTCCTGGATAATGGGATTTAGTTCAGTCAGGAGAGGCACTTCCTAGTTGGAGCGTTTGATTTTTACTTTCATAATTGAATTATTTTATAGTTTATAATTTTGCTAACACTAACAAAAATTTACTGGTGGAAACTGGGACAGAATTTTTTTTTGTTTCCTGTTCGTTGTTTTTGGTAATTTGTAGAACCCACCTGAAGGAAGAAAGGAAAGTCAAGACCCACCTGAAGAATGGAAAGAAAGTTAGGACCTGCCTAAAGAATGGGAAGCAAGTCAGGACCCGCCTGAAGAATGGGAGAAAGTTGTAGGATCTTCCCAGACATCAGGAACCCGCCTGGAGAATAGGGATAGTTTTCAATTTCAAGCTCAGGAGCCCGCCGGAAGAACACGGTGTACTTTCAGTTGGTTTCAAGTTTAGTCAGAAGTAGCAGGAGCCCCGCCTGGAGAATAGGGATGACTTTAAATTTTAAGTTCAGAAACAAGCATGAAGATTCAAGTCAAGGTTCAAGAGAAGCTGCATAGATAGAGTCTTGTACTTTTTAAAAAAAAAAAAACTTTTTTTTTTCATTTTTGATGTAATAACAGGAGCCGCGGACCGGAACCTTGACAGGACCTCAATCGACTCCCCAACTCAGTATGTTTCATCACCTATCTTACTTCTTGAACTACACGAGACCTGATTCGCTTATAATCCGGGATATGTAGGATGCCCACGACCAGGGCTCGGTCACATTTTGTTCCATTCCTTTCTCTTCCTTCAAATAAAGGTCGGGTTCAAATTTGTCTCGTTGTCTACATCTTTGTCTGAGAAAGCTTCGCGTCCCCAACAAAAGAGGGATAGGCTGTAGACACGTAATTCTGACCCTCCCTGTGTGTTTCACCTTATAGTTTTTAAATATTTCTTTTAATTTTAATTTTGACGTGTCGATTTTATTCTATTTTTATTTAGTAGGCTTATTTGCGAAAATCAAAAAGAACAAAATATTTGCTATTTTTAGAGTATAAGTTTTGCGTTTTAAAGAAAGAAAAATTACAAAAATATGCTTTATAGGTTTTAATTTTGCTTAGCCAGTTATTTATTTTAAGATAGTATTTTTTTTTTAGTTATCTAGAAATAGTTATTAAGTATTTCTTGGTTTACATTAACACAAAGGATAAATAAAAAAAGAAAAGAAAAGAAGAAGATGACAAAAAGGGAGAAAGGGGCAAATGGGATTATACCACCTCATCACAAAATGACAAAAGTTATAACCAATTTTATCAAAAAAAAAGGGGGGAGGAACACGTGAATAGGAGGGGAATTTTATTTTGGGGTGGACCCCATAATCATTTTTGATAAAAAAGAATACACATCGGATGAGAAGGTGGAGATTTATTATTTTTAGACGGGGAAATAGGTGGGGCCCACACATAAAGAAAAACGAAAAAAAAAGAAAAAGAAAAAGGGGACCACATGGACACGGAAAGGGAGGATAACAAAAAGGGGTCATTCATTTTCTTGGGGAGGGGGCACGGATATTAGATAGAAAAGGGAAAAGAATATAGATAGAGAGAGAATAGAATAGAACAGATAGAGAAAGAGAAACAGATAGAAAACAAGAAAAAAAATCAGTCGTCTTCTTCATTTTTTTGTTCACCGGAAAAATCATCATCTTCAGTTCTTCACCGGAAAAACCAACCGGAAAATCCAAAAAAAGAAAGAAAAAAGAAACAGCAACCAAACGCCCCCTTTTTTTTTTTAACTTTCTTCACCTATAAACACCACCCTATTCCCGTCACCACCTCAAACCAACGAACCTACCTGAAAATCATCCCAAACACTTCACTGTTTTCCCGTCATTAAACCCACCCATCGGAAAACATCAATATCCGTGAACACCCACTTGAAACCACCATCCCAAACATCCTTTTTCCCCCGCTAAAACCACCAACAAAAACACCTTAAAACAGCCATGGAAATACTATAAAATACCGGATAACGATGAATCTAAACAGAGGGGTTGAGGTTTCTGTCTCTGTTTTCAGTTTGAGTTGCGGGTTGTAGTTCGAGGTTCTAGTTTCCGGTTGTCAGTCTCCGTCCGTGGCTCCGGTATTAAGGTCCATTCTTTCATCCTCTTTGACTAAATTTTAATGAATCTTGAAATATGAAATTTAAGGTTTTTTTTTTTTGGTTTTATGCTAGAATAAGTAGTATCTTGGTTATGGCTGAAGATTAACGTGATTTAATTATTTGTGTGTTCGGTTGATCTTGATTTTGATGGTGTGATTCTGTTGAATGGACTCAATCGGTGTTATTGTTTATGAAATAATTATTTAGCCATGAACAAGATGATATAAATTTGTGCTAAAACAATGAACTAATTTTGGGCCTGTTGATTTGAGTTAACTAAGTCATGCTGATTATTAATGAAATGATTTGGGTTGTTTTTTTTTTTTTAAGCAAAACCAATCAGCCTGATGCTGTTGGATTTTTATTAAAAAGAAATCAAAAATATTTACAGAACAAAGTGAAAGAAACTGAAAATAAACTATACTACTCTATTCTAGGAAATCAAAAAATCTAAGGCTTGTTTGAACAGCCAAGTGTAACAATGAAGGAATCGCAAACAAGAACACTCTTCTTGGATTGATGCCATTATCTTTGTCACCTCAAGCTCTCACCAGGTGCTATGGTATCTAATCTCACTGAAAATCTTTCAAAAAGAAGTGTGGTATGAAGTTCCTCATAGTTCTTTGTCTTATGCTGTCCAATATCCTTAATCAATCTTACTCATGAGGTTATGTTGAATGTTTGTGGCTGAATTAGGTAACTAAAGAGATCCTGTTAGTAGGATGAACATTTCTGTTAATACCACACACTAACAAGGATAACCTTAGTCATCCAACCAGGTCTACAACAATCAGACCAAGCTGTTATCATGAAACTTTACTCCCTTGTGAAACTAAATCATGTGTCATCACTTGTTGGCTTGTATACAGAAATCAGATATAAATGAGAGTTTCAGTCTAGTTCTCTATTTCTGTAAATCTTGCTTCTGATTGAGGTGATTTGGGTTAGAAATCGGGTTGGGTAGGCAAATTTTAGGTTTGTTGATTGCTTGTGTGTTTTTGTTACTAGTTTTCAATATCATGTATTCATTTCCCGGGTGGGATGTCCCGGAAGAAAACAAAATGTAAATAATTGAGGTCATTCGTGGAGAAGACCCTGGGATGTTGGGGATAGCTTAGAATAGGTTAGCATAGGATAGTATAGGTTTATTTTATTGCAGTTTTTTTATATTTTGGGTTGTAATATTTCGGACTTTATATTTGAGTTTACCTTATTGAGTTTCTATTTAAGCCAATACGAATTAATTAAAGCGACCGTGCTAAAACCACGGGACTCGAGGGGCACCTCACACCTTCCCCTCGGTCAACATAATTCCTTAACCGGAATCTCCGTCGCTGATCAGTTTTAGAGTCAAACTTGTTTTGAAAGGGATATTGATTTCACGGTGACTTGGCATACCAAAACTTGATGCCAGGTGGCGACTCTTTTTCTCTAAATAAAATCCCTTTTCGAAGCACAATTTTCGTCACTTTCGATTTGAAAATCCTTTTGAACTTAACATAATAAATCTTATTTTTTGGGAAAAAAGGGGTGACAGCTCTGGCACCCACTTATAAAATTCTTCAAATGTTAATGCAGGTCATCGTTGGTGGAATTTCAAAAGTAAACCTCAAGCTTAAGCAGTTGATAGATGCCACTATAAATCTTGAAATTTACCACATCAATCCTTGGAGGAAAAATGGCGGTTGCATGCTCAACCTCTTGGATAAGATCAACAAACACATTTTTCTCTTCATGATCATCTGGTAGCAGAGGGACTACATTTTCTCCCCAACCATCCTGTTCTGCATGACCTCCTCCTCGTCGTACCATAGTCACCTGGTTCACAACACAAAGCGAACAAGGTGTGATGGAATATAAAAAGACTCAAAATAAAGCACATATTATTTAGTAATTTCAAACCGTATTCCCCGGCAACTGCGCCAAAATTTGATAAGCTCAAATTACACCTAACAAATAGCGTAAAGGGATCGAGGTCAAATATAGTAACCCAACTAGGTTGGGGTCTAATCCCACAGAGAATATGATAATACTTTTGTAGTGTGTTACTTGACTCTAGTTGTAATCCTATTCCGGCAAGTTGTTAAAGAATTTATGTTTCTAATTGCTATTTTAGCCTTGAAGGATAACTGTAGCTGGGGAAAGAAACCAAGGTTGTGTCCCCTATTTGATAAATTATAATGCTATAGGTATTAATATGATATATTCATAATAGGTCGTTGTATGGTTTTCACTTAATCTCTAAATAACTCTCTACTATTTCCCAATAGTTAGAAAGTATTTCCTCTTTATAATTTTCCCAAATGTAAAAGATTTGAAATGAAGAACGATTAATTTATGCCTAGTAAACTCTTCTTATCCCTAAGTGAGTTTATTAAACGAGAGTTAACTCCCCAAGTTCTTGCTATTCGTTTCTACCAAACCCTAACTCATCTTCCCAGGTAAAGAAAAGATTTATTGCTTGGGTTGATGATTGCAACCACCAATCAACTTTAAAGAATAAAAAATAAATAGAAACCAACAACCCATTATGCATATATTCAATAGTAAACACCCATTAACATAATACCCCATCATTGGGTTCACAATCTTAACATTAAAAGTTTAGCCACAATCTTAACATTAAAAGTTTAGCTACTCATAGTTTGTAGTACAAATGAAATCATTAAAGAAAGCATTTAAAGCTTACAATGATTAAAGAAGAGAATAAGATGAAAGATTCTCCTCAAAAGCTTCAATACTTGGAGTATTCAATGCTATGGACTGGTAAGACAAAAATCTGAACAAGAATGACCCACAAAACCCTACACAAACAATTTATAATGGTCCAAAAATGCAGAATTAATTGTGATAAAACTGCTCCCGACAGAAATAATTACGGTCCGTCGATTTGACACTGGGCAATGTAAAAATGTAATTTTCAGATCTAGGTCTTTACTTATGTCTACTTTTACGGACCGTCAATCAGAATTAAGGTCCATTCATCTGCCGTCGTTGGTTCTTCAGTTGAATCATTATTCTTGTCATTGAGTTCTAGAGGGATTTACAGCCTGTAGAAATATTTACGGTCCGTAAAAGTGCCCGTAACTCTTGGTCCAAAAATTGATACTTCTGATTTTTGCCATTCCAGTTACGATGGAAAGTATGGTCTATAAATTATATTTACGATTAGTGAAACTCTTCAGATCTGGGATTTTTTGCAATTATGGTTTTTGCCATTTGGTCATCAAACAACTACAACACAAAAATAACATAAGAAACGACACAGAATCACTTAAAATAAGTAAAACTCTTGGTAAAAAGACATCAAATGTGTCGTAATTCCACGACACATCAGGCGACCACTTCTGAAAAATTACTGCCTTTTGATTTTGCTATTGTATATTAGGAAGTGAAAACAAAAGTGTGCATGCCTTATTCCATCGGCCTCAACATGCTATTTTTTAACTTTTGGTGCTGCCTATTCCATTAGATTTCAGTGATTTGAGAGAATCAATTGATTTGATCCATATATTAACCACATTCGTGATCCACTTTCCTTTAATCTGTCAGTTCATCCAGCTTTCTCGGTGTCTTCTAACCATCTTTACTACAAATCTCGATAGGTTATTCCTGATTATCCTGAGCTCAAAGCCAAGATTTTAACAGACACGTGATTTTCTGTTGAGTAGCTGCTGGCTCAATAATCATGACTTTACGTTGAAATTTTGATGATTTGACAAACAACGTACTCGAGACAAGAATAAGGGATAGTAGGAGGAATTCATTTGAAGAACCACATATCTAATTAGAGCTCCAAAGGACTAAGTGAAGCTGTCACAATGTCACGGCCCAAAATTCCCAAATAGTGACTACGTCGCGAAACATAAATTAAATGCGGAAATAAGAAAGAACAAACCATAATAAGTCTCATAATAAGCCTAATAATAAGGACATAAATTAGTCTAAGTCAATACATCTCCCAAAACCTAGAAATCATAAGTACAAGAGTGACTATTCGGAATACAAGTCTAGAAAATACTACATAAACCTGTCTAAAATATAGAAAGATAGAAAATAGAGATAGGAGTGAAGTTCGGTGCCGTGGGACCATCATCAGTTCACCTTGGACTCTAATAGTACGCCTCACTGATCAATAGAATCCTGACCTCTACTCAAGCTAAGATTTTAACCTGCACACAAAAGGTGCAGCAAGTGTAGAGTGAGTACGAAAAATACGTGTACTTAACAACCTCATTGACCGACCTTAAACTATAGTGATGACGAGGGTTGGTTCTTCAGATACACACCCCTTGCTTTATTGGTATTATGTTTCACAGTTTATAAGCATTCAAACATTTAGAATAAGGAATTCACAATTTAATCAAGTCATAAAGCTTACACATCTTCAAACATTCAAACAAGGAACTCAAATAACTAGGGTTATTTATCGGGCGGATCAGGTGGATAATTATGCTTAACGGTTATTGGATTCTAAATGTACTAATCCGCTAGCCAACCGATAAGATATCAGTTGGTTCGGTATCGAGTTAGCAATTACCAGGCGATTATCCGGCAGTGTATCAGCTAAATCTAAGAGACAATGAAAATTAAAATCATAACATGTAGTCCAACTTCCACATGGCTATCATGAGCCCACATAATCAACAACCATACCAAACCAACAGATTTACCTCAAAGGCCCGTAGGCTCAACATACATTCCCCGTCATAAGATATTCTGTTTTCCATTAGTTTCCCATAAAAATACACCGGTACCCGCACAAGTTCTCATCACCTCATGAGTACGGGACCCCCATTTTCTCATTATGACCATTAATTAGATTAACCAACTCAAAACACTTCGTAAAGGTTCTAGTAAGTCTCGACTTACCTGAATCTGAAGCCGAAGAGTCACTCCACGACCTTCCCTTTCTTTGACCTTCCAAACGAGCCTAATCTATTCAAATACGGAATATGAAGCCACTAATAGCCATATTGCCATATAAAGGTTTCAGGTCCAAAAAGTCAACCCAAAACCCATCCCGAGCCGCGAAAGTCAAATAGTAATTTCAACTTAAAATCATCTCACCCATAGTCTAAACAGTGAGAATCTTAAAATCATGAGGTTGAACCACAATTGGAACTTCAATTTGATCAAGAACAATAAACCCATATCCATGAAAAACACTTATTTCAAGCAATCTAAATCATGGAAGAAATAACTAAATAATGGATGGAATCATAGGGAAAATGCTTTGATTATGTTAAGAACTTACCCCAATGTAGAATCTTGAAGACGACACCTGAAATAAGAAGAATGGGGTTTGAATTTGGAATTTAAGTTCTGTCCAGGCCTATTGCTCTTCATGACCGCGAGGCCTAGTTCGTGATCGTGGTCTTCCCCAGCTCAGCCCATCACGATCATGACTGAGCCATCGCGAAAGCGATGAACCAACACAACCCACAGAAGAACCTTTTCCCCTATGCGAACGCGAGAGCATGGTCGCGATCGCGACCCTCTTGTCCCGATACGCCTCACGAACGCGATCCTTGTACATGATCACATAAAAGGATACCATAAATAGCTGAAATCAGAAAAATATGGTTTCACCCGTTACGGTTCACTTTTATATGAGGCATAAAAGCTACTTCATAATTTTGCCTCTATCTGGATTTATTATAGAGTCACCGCCTAATTAATTTATGGAAATAAAGAAACCAATTTTAAGGATATTTGTGGAAAACCTTATTTTAGTTCCAGTGTTCGGATAAGGGTTAAGGTGATTCCCCTAGGAAGGTGTTAGACATCCGGGCATTTTGAATCCGCAAAATGAGGTTGACCTATAGGTTTTAAAAGTGTGGCTTAAGTAAATATTTGCTTAAAATGTGTGTTTAAAGAGTATATGTAAAATCTTGTTCATGGAATATCAAAGAAAAAAGTTTTGAGTAACATCTTTTCATTCTTTTTAATCAAGTCAAGTTTAGATCATAAAAGAGTTCGAATAAGCTCATTCAGTTTATCAGAACAAGCCACAATCAAGGCTTTCCCTAATTAGAGTTCCACTTAATTTGGTCTAAAATGATGTTATTTTATTCGTTCGGATTGGTTTTGAGAAAAAATCCAAGTATACTTTCTTTATAAATAGCCATGGTTTTAACAAGATTTAAACATTTTTTGTAGAAAATATTTGAAAGCAAATCACTTCTTTTACTTTGAAAAGGTGTAGGTCGACCTCATTTAGTCTGAATCCTTTTTCCAAACTCTAAATAATGTAAAATCCCTTTTGTATATTTATGTTTATGTAGGCCGAAAACACCCAAAAAAGATTGCGTAAAGAACAAAAGTCTTTAAAATCCCTTTTTTGGAACAACACTTCTTTAAATCTCCTTTCATGTCAAAAATTCAAGTTTGGAAAGTTTGTTTTTCAAAGGAAGAAGAAAGTCAGTCATATTATTTCCATTTTTAAAAGAGGAAAACGTTTCAACGTATTGGTTGTTTATGAAGTTAAGCATCCTTTATCTTTTGTTAGGTCCAAGTTAAATATGTCAGGTTTCCTATTCATTCTAATGATATTAGCATCGTTTGCCTAATCCTATTCGTGTATGGGATCTAACCGTGTTTCGATACTTTACACAAATACATACATAATAATACACAATAGTATAAAAGAAATGGGATGGTGGGTTTATTAAGCCCACCAGCTAAAACGGGGATAATTTTCACTCATGATTGAGCCTTCAAATTTTGTGGCTGGACTCGAGAAAGGAAGTGGTAGGCCTCTAGCGCAGCAGGAACGACGATGATGCAAGTCTTGGCCCAATTGGGCGCATGCGAGGGGTGATCATGTAAAGGGAAAAAGGAAAATACAAGTTAGAATGCATCTATATTTAACAAATCTTTTGATAAGGAATTTAACACAAGGATAACACTTAAATACATATAAAAGGGAAGAGATATATTGCTATATACATAGACCTATACATAAGAATGCCCAGTTGATACTTGAAACAAATACCATCATAGCAGGACCATACAAACCCAACAGTTCGAGAAAATGACGTATACAGGCCCGACATTCAAAGTCATACACAAGACGGCAAAGATAATGGTCACATGCCCAATTAACTCGCACGAAGAAGTGAAATGAAAAGAAGAAGAGAAATAAGTCCCAGCCCTATAGTACCAAACACAAATGACTTCTATACTGAAATATACCGTGCATATAGGCGGTATATATCCTTTGTATACCAAAGAACACATAAAGGTGTATATGTTTGTATACCCAATAGTATATCATAGCATGACAATCCATAAAAGGGGATGAAGAAGAAATTTGAACAAAGAACTTATCTATCCACACAAAAAATAGTCTGGTATACATTAGCTATACAAGATATAAAGGAGGTATACTCCTTGTGCATGTAGAGTATACAAGATATACACACCTCTATACACTCAATATGTATTCAATGTATAAAAGATCCTATTCATACTATTAACGAAGCATAAAAAAGAGCAAACTAGACAAGGAAACACTTCTTTATCCAGAACATGAGTGCTCGACAGTATACGATGATGGAAGAGATGGAAGGCATCAGGTAAATTATCGGTGCACCTTCGTCCAATCCTAACACAGGGGCTAGAGCGTCCGAGGGGACATCCTTGGTACCACATAATAGGAACAACAAGCTCGGAGGAGGCCGAATAGAATTAAGGAACGGAGATGCGTTGGGAAGCGAGTCAGCCCTAGATGACCCCTTCCGGGCACAAGTCTTGCTGTTCATGGCAGATATCACCGACAAGATGAATAAGAAAGCTAAATAAGCGGAAAAGAGCGCTAAAGAATTCCATCACGGAATGAATCAAAACTCGGGGGCCCTACCAGTCATTAAGGGCCTAAATGCGAAGAAATACATTCAACTGGCATACAAACCCGAGGCCGCACTAGAGTTGAGCCTGAAAATGTCCCAAATGCCTTACATCCCGAAGTATGACGAGACAACGGATCCGCAGGAGCACACAAAGGCGTACACTACAGCGGTCAGGGGGAATGATTTAAAAGAAAAGGAAATCGAATCGGTCTTGTTCAAGAAGTTCGGCAAGACGCTGGCCAAAGAGGCCTAACCTGGTATTCTCTTTTGCCCGAGCACTCGATAAGCTCATTTTCTATACTTGCAGATATGTTTATCAAGGCGCATACAGGGCCTCATTAATAAAGACAAGGAAGACAGACGTCTTCCACTTCTCGCAAAGGGAGTTAGAATTACTCTGAGACTTCGTTACCCAATTCCAAAAAGAGAATATGATGTTGCCGGCGGTCCCGGACGAATGGGCCACAGAAGCTTTCACAAATGGTTTAAATCCTCTAAGTTTACATGCCTCGTGTAAGCTCAAGGAGAATCTTTTGGAATTCCAAGCTACATGGGAAGATATGCATAACAATTACGAGTCAAAGATTCTGGTGGAAGACGTCCTATTGGGGGCTGCCATCGGAGTAACACCGTGACAGGAAGAGAAATATAAGGGTATCGAGTTGATCGAAATTTATGAAAATATTAGTTCCAGCCTTACGCTGCTCCACAGAGGCCCAGTGGTAGTCAATGATACCGGTCTTTGGAAAGGCCAAATTAAGTAGTAGGAATAATGGTGGCCTGTAGAATAGAGACAGAGGGGACTCTCCCGGAGTTTTCTCAAAGAGAGTATCTGAAGCTCTTTGAATACAACTTCAGTATAGACGAGCTGCAAATAGTAGCAGTGTTAAAGACTCATCCCACGACATGATTCCCAAAACCACTTTGATCTACCCCAAATTAAGGGATACGACCGTATGGTGCGATTTTTATGGAATGCACGGGCATAAGATAGTGGATAGCAGGTATCTCCGGGAGGAGGTAGCATGTCTACTTGAAAAAGGATACTTAAGGGAGTTCCTAAGTGAAAAGGCTAAGGGTAACTTCGAAAGGGATAGGGCGACAAAAGGAAAAGTAGCTCTGGATGCCCCACATCACGTAATAAATATGATCGTCAAAGGCGCCATGATCGCCGTAAAAACCTTTACGGTAGCTAAGAAGATGAAGATATCCGTAACCCGGGAAAAGCTACCGGAGGAAAAAGGCGATCACTTTCACCAACGAGGATGCAGATGGCATCACCTCTCTGCATAGCGATGTATGGTAATGACCGCATCCATTGATTATATTCAAATAAAGTGTATGTTTGTTGATCCAAATAGTTCTGAACATAATTTGATGTAAAGTTGTGGAAGAAATAGAAATGATGGAGAAGATAGTATCGGCTTTAAAGGTACTCTCCAGGTTTAATATGGCAAGTAAAACCACTAAATTGGAGATTGATTTACCTGTAGAAGCTGGAGGAGTGCTTAGGGAGACCAAATTTTACGTGATAGATGGGTACATGTGATACAATGCAATTTTTGGATGACTATGGGTCCAAGATATGAAAGCAGTACACTCGACATTACACTTCCTAAGAAGGTTTCCAACTCCAGAAGGCATTGGGCAGATCTGAGGAGAACAACTGGCAGCAAAAAAGATGTTTGCCATCGAAGAACTCGAAGGGGAAGAAACGGCACAAGGTGGCAACTAGCAATCACAAAAATCAGAACTCGTTCCCAGCACAGCCTCACAAGCTCTTCCGGACTTAGCAAAGTCAAAGGATGAGTTGTCGGATAGGTATCAGGTCCCAAGGTACTTCCAAGTACCCGATGACTCAAACGTCACAAAGTCAACGATCGAGGAACTCAAGCAAATTGCCTTATATGCGAACGTCCCGAAAAGAAAAGTACACTTGAGCATGAGGTAGACCCACGGGCTCAGAAGTGTTATTCTTCAATATCTTTAAGCTAATGGTGATTGATTTTCCTGGTCCCATAAAGATATGACAGGAATTTCCCCAGAGGTTGCAACTTACAAGCTAGTCTTGGAACTCAGCTTCCCTCAGGTGAGATAGAAGAAGCAGGTATAGTTGAGGTCCGCAACAGGTTTGGTAAGGATAAGGTAGCAAGGTTACTTATTATAGGGTCGATCCGAGAAGTCAACTACCCAGATTTGTTAGCAAACATAGTCGTAGTTCCCAAAAGGGTAAAAATTTAGAACGTGTATTGACTTTAAAGACCTGAATAAGGAGTGCCCAAAGGACTCATTCTCGCTTTGTTACATCCCGTGTTTTCATACGTTGAGTTGCGTTGCAAGTTATATCGACGTAAGCAAAAAGAGAGATGTTATTTCTAAGGTTGTTAGTGCTTAAGATCATGGTTAGTATGTGTTGGAAGGATTGGAGGGTAATCAAATTTAAATGAATGAATTTCAGCAAAGTTCCTGTTATATCCCGTATTTTGTACATTGGGATAATCCGGGCTAATAATGATAAGCTAAGGACAAGACTATTCCGGGATACGAGGTAGAGACTTTTGACCTTCAATTTTGTTTTAAGGCATAAGTTGCTTATGATTTTATTGGTATGGAATATTAAGGAAAATTTGGGGTCAAAATTTAATTTTGGGAAGTTAGTATTTCATGAAATGAAAGCCAAGTGGCCGTGTGGCTGTGGGTGGACTCTACCCATGGCTTGGCCAAATTTAATTGATCGAAGTCATGTGTGGGGCATAGTCCACTTGTATGGATCATATATGTAGATAGACGAAGACAAGAAAGTCATATTCATCATCTTTACCCCTTAGAAACTTGAATAAACTTGAAAAAAAAAAAAAAAGCCATATTCGGCCAAGCCTAGCCGAACAAGACCCCAAGAAAAATTAATCAAAATAAATATTTTCTTCTAGTATTCCAACCAATTGGAAGGTCCTTATTAACGTGCTTAAAAATTTACAATCATGTTGTTGCTTCATAATTTAAACTCACGTTGACAGTATTATATTTTGTATTTTTGTACGTTGGATTATTCGCAAGCTGAGGCGGGTCCCACACATTGAGATTTTTTTGGGACATGCGACAATTTATATGAATCACATATGTGAAGTTAAACATAACTCAAGAAGGACCCTTGAGCCAAATCAAAGTGGAAGTCCTCCAAACAAATATTTTTAAGTAACGTTTTCGGGTGATCTGACTTCGAGGGGCAGAAATTGTATTATAAGTTTGGAATTTGGAAAAACACCAAAGATATAAGTTGTATATAATTGAATTATCTTTCCAACCATAGGTCGTGGACCCACAGGTGACATCGGGATAAGAAGATATGGACGTTTTAAGGCAAAAAGGTCAGTGGGCTAGGCCCAACCGGGCCCAATCGGGTTAGGCCCATGACCCATGCCTATTTAAGTGAAATTTCAGCCCTTTCCTCTCATTTTTCAGACCAAGAACACCAGAAAATTCTGGAAAGAGAGAGAGAAGAGCCTTGGAGAGAAGAAAAACTAATTTTGACCAAATTCTGAGCCCCGAATTCCGAAGCCCATGAAGAGAAAAGTGTTGTACGCTACGTTGTCTTCAATTTGAGCTAAAAATCAACCAAGGAGAAGAGTGATAACGTGGGGGCTGCATGCTTAAGGTATGAATACGGTTCCTTTTCATTGTTAACGAGTTTATTTAGAATTTTAACGGATTAGCACGGAGGAATAGCCCGATAAATTCGTTTGTTGGTGTTGTGAATTATGGAAGGAGATTTGAAGAGAATTTTGGATGAAAATAAATGTATTTAACTTGTAAAATGTGAAGGCTGTTGTTATTGATGTTGTTCAAATGAATTCCGACACCTTTACGGAAATAAAATTATTAAATAGTTATATCGCAAATTTGGTTGGTTGAGAAATTTAGAAAACAGTGTGTGGGCTGTTTTATGGCATACGTCGGTATTGGAAATGATGTTAATACTATTGGTATTGTTTTTGATGTTGTTGGTTACTGAATTGAGAATTCGGGCTAGGCATATAAACAGGGGAAATGCTGCCCAAGTTCTCGTAGAATTAAGTGCCGACTTGGGATTGAATTCCTAAGTGCCGTAGCTAATGTTAGTATTTAATGATGTTGTTGTAGATTTTGGGAAGCCGAGACTTAGTTTGGATTAGCTTAGGGAGCGGACAAGGTATGTGAAACTCACCTTTCTTTCTTTTGGCATGTCCTAGTTGTAATTAGGCTATGATACGAGCCTCGAGGTAACTCTATTCTTAAGGTCCGAGCATGTATATGATGCTTATCCACTTCTTGATATTCGCATTCTTAATATGGTTGAACCGTGGTCCTTAAGTCCTTTGTATGATTGGATTTCAAATGTTGCAAAAGAATTTTGGTTCTTAATGGACTCTATGTCTAATAATGGCCGTAACTTTCTTAGACGAAACCGGATTGCTTTGATATGTTCGTAAACGATTCTATAACGTATTATGACTTTAACCTTCATGGGCGGGCCCGGATTGGTTGATGCATATCCGTGGGCCCCGAGATTTTCCTTTGTATAGTCCTAACGACCTTTTTTTTTTAAAGAACTTAATATGATTTCCGTTTTAACTCTCGAGCGCCGACTACTTACTTATCCATTGAGTCTGTAATGATGATGTGTGTGCATATGGTTTCTCACTACTCGCTCGTGCAAGCCTCAATATGTCTTTCACCGAGTCCCCGGCCGGGTATGTATTCGTGCACGGTTCATCGCATTATTCACCGAGTCCCTCACTAAAGGGCCGGGTACGGTATATATATGTATGATGATGTGATGATATGGGGATGGCGGCCAGGATGGCATATGATGATCTTATTCACCGAGTCTCTCACTAGAGGGCCGGGTACGGTATATATATATATGATGACATGATGATATGATGATCTTATTCATCGAGTCCCTCACTAGAGGGCCGGGTACGGTATATATATATACATATTTATATATATGATGACATGATGACATGATGATATGATATTGACATGCATGATATATGTCTCTAAGGCAAGTCATTTGATTTTCTGGTTATCATACTTGTTCCTGTAATGCCCGCCTTCGGTTATGATCCTGTTTATCGTAATCCATGCTTTACATGCTCGCATATTCTGTACTGACCCCCTTTCTTCGGGGGCTGCGTTTCATGCCCGCAGGTACAGATACACGTTTTGGTGATTCGCCGGCTTAGGTTCTCATCCAACTATCTTGGAGTGCTCCCTTGTTCCGGAGCCCATATTTTGGTACAGACTCTTTTGTTGTATATGTTTATGTCTATTCAGGGGTACGGCGGGGCCCTGTCCCATCATATGATTCTGTTATTACTCTTAGAGGTCTGTAGACATATGTGTGGGTTGTGGGTAGTCACTGTTCAGTTGTGTTTGTGTTTTAAATGTTCCCAGGCTTATGTACGATTTGTATATATGTATGCGACGCCGTGCTTTTCCGTATGCTTAAGTTCTTATTATGTTTGCTATGGTATGATTATAGTTGACGGATGCGTACGAGTGCCCAGCTCGGGCACTAGTCACGGCCTACGGGGTTGGGTTGTGACAGTTCCCAACATGTGGAGTAACATACGGACCGTACAATGGAGATACGGGTCATATATGCAGTCTTCTGTTGAAGGGAGAGATTCAGAGAGTTAAGCTTACATGCAGTCCCACATATGGTGGCACATATGCAACGTATATTGCAACACACGACCGTATGTTGCACCATATATGGAAGGTGGAGGAATTTCCAGGTTTATATATTTAAGTCGTATAGTTCATTTTTCAATCATTTCTCACTCCCTTCCGACCCAAACTCTGTCTAATGGTTCCTCTACTAATTAGACCAAGTTATACAAGATTATAACGTGAATCTACCCCCGAAAAGTGTGTAGAGATTGTGTAGTTGATCTCTTTGTTCTTGTTGTTGGATTGGAGGTTCTTCTAAGTTGAAGCAAGCTTGGGTTAAGGACTGCTCTGAGTGTTTGAGGCAAGATTTTGCTTCTTCTATGTGTAGTTGAGTTCCTATATGTCATGGATATATTGTTGGGTTGACGACTTATGAAAGAAAGGTCGGAAGTCCTATTTGAATTGTTATAACTTGTTGGGCTGATTTGAAGTTGTTTCTAGGATAATTTGTGGCTAGAATTTTTAGAAGGAAGGTGGATATGTTGTTGTCTTTATGGTTGTTATGAATTTGAATTAATAAAGAGTTATAGAGAAGCGTCGGATGTTAATTGTAAGACAAGCTTGTCACTGGACGTATCGTATTTTAGCTTTCACTTAGTTTGACGATAGTTCTATTGTTGTTATTATAGATTGAAGCACTACAGACTGAGTATGTCGTGTTGTTGGGTATATCGATGAACGTATGTTAAGGCTATCCTTTCCTTCTTTTGGCATGAATCCAATAGTAACGAAACGTAAACAAACGTCCCACCATAGTGACTCTATTCCTGATAGTTAGAAGTGTTCATGTTTGTCATCTTATTGAGATGTCAATTAAATCATGTTTATCCTTGTTCTGGGGTTCTCGTGGATGCATATGTTGACTGGTTAGCTTACCTAACATTGTTACGGTTCGCATTTCGCGGGCGGGGTTAGCGCTTGAAAAGCTACTTACAACTTGTTGGTGCTCTTTCGGACTTGTTTTGAAAAAGAGTCGTCACCTAATGTTTAGGAAATTAGGAAAACCAAAGGCGAAGGGTTTATTCAAATACAGTGATAAAACCTTCATAATCCAAAGTTCTAGGTAAGGGTTCTGGTGATCCCCTAGGGAAGGTGTTAGGCACCCTATGTCATGACCCAACCCGCCATGACTGGCACCCATACTAACTCCTAGTGGGCGGACCAATACGCCTAACCATCTACTCGTTCAAGTCCATTTTTGTTTAACCAATTCATAATAGTTAAACACAAGAATAATCAATAAATAGTCATGCCATAATATAATAACATAAATGCGGAATTCCTAACTATTACAACCCTAAAATTCGAAAGTCACCGTACAAGGACTCTAATCCAAAACATGTCTAAGGAATGTATACTATCTGAAATAACTAAACATCAATGTCTGGAATGGAAATAGAAATCTAGTTAAGGAAGATCTTCAGGCGGCCTGGCATGGATAAAAGCTCACCCTAAATCTATCAGCAAATGGCCTCAACGCTAAATGTGAGGTAGAGTAGCAGTCTCTGGATCACAATCTGCACTCAAAATAATGCAACAAGGTAGTATCAGTGCAAACACTATGTACCAGTAGATATCATATGTCACGACCCAAATCGGAGGGCCGCGACCGACACCCGATGCCCTGCCTGACCGAGCGTCACTATGCTATTCATTCCTTTTCTATTATCCTTACATGAGCCCATAAACCATTCATTTCATACTTGCTATCAATTTATCGTTACTTAGTAAAACTCTTTGTGAAGAATACACAAGAATGTGTAGGTCTACATGACGGCTATACACACTATCGACATCTCGACACACCATCCCCAAAACACTGTTTGCAAAGTCTCTAACATGGACCAAGATACCATAAAATAAGTCGGGACAGGGCACCGACGTACCCAAAATGCATATGACACATGTATATAAACATACATACTCCGACTCGGCAATACTCCGAATAGAAATGGAGTTCACCAATCCAGCTGATAGCACGGGAACATCCTACGGCAAGATTCCTCTACTCATCTGTGTACACTTGTGTGGCATGAAACACAGCACCCCCAGGAAAAGGGACGTCATTACAAATAAGGTACTGAGTATGTAAGACAGATATGAAACAACATATCAATACTCAAATGATACGAAGAATGTAAGAGTCAACCTGTACCTGTGACTGTCGCTAAGGACCATGAATGTGCATAATGTACTTTTGAAAACATTTATATATGTATATGTACCTTTGCGCATTCACTCCTTCGAGGTTCGCCCCGTCGGGCATCATATCATATAGCCCCCTTCGGGCATCATAGTCATCCTATACCAGTTGATCAGGTGGTTTGCGTATATAACGCCTTAGCCCTTCTCCTTTCCCATAAAATCATGATACATGAGTATGTATATATATATATATATATATATATATATATATATATATATATATATATATATATATATATATAATGCATGACAAAACTTATAAGACTTGATACTCCCTTCAGAGTAACTTTACTTTCTACTAATTACTATCAGGCGCCCCCTTCGGGAATTGGAATCAGTCAAGAAAATGTATGAGAAATATGAAACCTTGTATATGCCCCTTTGGGACTTAGGAACTCAAGGAACTATACGCTTTGAAGCTCAATCGTGTGAATGTCAAGGAGTAGACTACTCTAACGTTCTAAGAGTAGAGTCATTATGGAGCAACATTTGTTTACGCTTGGTTCTATCCTCGGTCATGCCAAAATGAAAGAAAGGATAACCTTAACATACTTTTTTTTTTTTACCAAGCCGACGCCCACACGAACCCTTTGCTCAGACGCTCACCTTTTTACCCGAACCTAAATTGAAATATCTCCTTAGTCATATTCTATGAACTCAATTTACAAGAATTCGGGCAGCATCTCCTCTGTTTCTACTATGTCTCCAAATCAACAATAACAACCAATCCAACAATAATAGTACCAATCTTAATTCCAACAATAATTCATCTAATTCACCATAATTAACTTGATATAACTCCTACGCAGCCAAAACAGCACCAACAACAACAACAAAAACCACAACAACAACAACCATCAACTACAAGTCCAGCAGCAAATTTTACGACTTCCGATCGCCTTCTCGTAAATCCTACACAACAACCGTATTAATATGATCCTTATGATTTCTTCTACAAAGGTAGGATAATTTTACATACCTCATCAAGAAATATCTCGTGTATTTTGTGTTAGAACCCGTATTTTTGTACATTGGAATAATCCGAATTTAATTATGATAAGTTAAGGATAAAACTATTCCGGGATGCAAGGTCAGGATTTTTGACCTTCGATTTTATTTTGAGATATAAGTTGTGCATGAATTTGTTGGTATGGAACAATTAGAAAAATTTGGAACCAAAAGTGATAAAATTGGAAGTTGAAAATCATCCACTTTCCATGTTGGCCGTGTGAGTGGATTGTGGTGCCCACACCATGTTTGTGTCATCTTTTAATTGGAACAACTCATTAATGTGGGCCAAGGGAATTGTACACTTCATTTAAGTGATGAAATATGACTTCTAGTCTTCATTCACTCTTTCCACACTTAGAAAAAAAAAAGAGCAAAGCTGAAAACCCCATTGAAGGCTCTCGGCCAGCCAAGGAAAAAAATCAACCCCATTTTTAGCTTTTCCAAAATTATTCCATTGATGTAAACCCATTATTTTGAGGTCCCTAAGTAGCGTGGAAGCATCGTTGGAGCGATCAATCCATT
Organism: Lycium ferocissimum; assembly: GCF_029784015.1. Taxonomy (NCBI): domain Eukaryota; kingdom Viridiplantae; phylum Streptophyta; class Magnoliopsida; order Solanales; family Solanaceae; genus Lycium; species Lycium ferocissimum. Next base: position 29,883 of record NW_026726099.1, read on the forward strand.
ATGTTTTATGTATTGTGAAGGTTGTATGCTTGTTGTAGTATGTTAAATTGGATGAATATCATGAAAAATATTATGTTGGATATGAGTTGTGTGTAAGGGGTGTCATCCGTGCAAGTGGGTGTGTGTTGTGTTGTGTTGAAACTATGAATTAAAGCTTAGTTAGCATTGTTAAGATCATTGTAGGGTGAAGAATGAATAAAAATCATCTTTGTATGTTGGTGGGAGGTTATGGCCGAATGTAGGCCATTATTGTAGCGAGAATTGAATTAATGTCGCTTAATGTTTTAGTCGTCGTCGCTATGAATTCTATGTTGGAAATGAATGTTTAGTGACTCAAAATGATATTGTGATTGTTGCGGACTGATTTGGAGATTATTGTACATTTAATGTAAATCATATATTGATGAGAATAGCATCGTTAGAATGTAAATTGTGGATACAATCATGATTTGAAAATGAGGAATAAGTTGAAGTGAGGTTCTCGGTTTGGGGCTGTTTTCGGCTGAATTGGAGAAAAATTTGGGTTGTTGGAAATGTTGTATGAATTGCTTAGGATGTCTTTAAATATTGTTGGTATGGGTTCGGGTTAGTATGTGAATGTATAAGCGTCGACGTTGGCTTGAATGCAAGTCGTCGAAGTGAATTTGTGTAAGTTGTTGAATAATGGAAAAGAAAGCTATTGTTGTTATATTGTTTTCCGGATTGGTTGTCGATGTTGCTAGGTTGGTTATTGTTGTTGTTGTTGATTGTTTTGGCCGAGTTAAATTCTCGGGGTAGCCTATTTATTTACGTGGGAAATGCCGCCCAAATTTCGTAGAATTAAGGGATCTAAATTGGAATTTAATGCCCAAAAAGTCTTTAGCTAATGTTTGGCATTTTATGGCTTGTTTATAGATCGTGGGCAGCCCGAATCATAGGTGTGATTTAGCTTGAGTTTGGATCATTTTGGAGAGCGTTTGAGGTATGTAAAGTAACCTTTCTTTTTGGCATGCCTTAGTTAAAGTAGGCTATGATACGAGCCTCTAGGAAACTCTATTCTCGCAATCCGAGCTTGTCTATGATTCGCATGTGTTTCCTTTGTATTCTTGTGCTCATATGCCATAACATTGATCCTTATATCCTTGGAATTCATAATTTATAAAGATTTCATGAAAGCTGATTTTTGGTTTTAAAGCTTATTCTTTAGCGATTCCAAAAGTTCAAACGCTCATAACTTTTCGAAAAAAGCTCGGATTGCTTTGAAATTTTGTAGAGTTTGTATGATATAGAATGAGTATGTTTTTCATAGGCGGGCTCAGTTCGGGTCTATACTCGTCCGTGGGTCCCGCGACGCCCTTTTATGTGAATTCGATAACTTTGAAACCAAAAGTAATAATTATTATTCCGATTTCGAATATGACTATTTTACTTATCTTTTGGATTTATGATAATGATTTTATGCATATGATTACTCACTACTCCGCTCGTGCCTACTATGATATCGTTCGCCGGCTCCCGGCCGGTTTCGTTGTCGTGCGCATTATGATGTATTCCGGTGTTATCCGCGTGTTCATGGTTCACCGAGTTCTCGCTCAAGGGCCGGGTTCCACTTATATTTGGTGTGATGCCGTGTATGGCGATATATGCCGTGTATGATATGTGACTCCGAGATCTCGAGATTTGAAACTTTGTGGTGTTATCGTGTTATGGCGCCATCGACGGCGCGGCGACCATATTTCCCGTGCCCTATGCATGATTTATATTTTGAAGTAATATTTTGATATTTTGGAAATGCATTTACTTTTTGTACTCTATTTCGATTGTGACCGAGATTTGTATATTACATTTTCTCGCTTTTGCATACTCGGTATATATTTCGTACGACCCCTTTCTTCGGGGGCGCGTTTCATGCCCGTGTGCAGGCTGACGCACGCTTGGTGATCCACCGCTTAGGACACCTTTCTTCGCTATTTGAGTGCTCCTCTCATTCCGGAGTTTATATTTTTGTATATATTCGTCCGTTGCATTGTATATATTTGTTCATGGGTACGGCAGGCCCGTCCCGTCATATGATTCTCGTCTCAGTCCGTTTAGAGGTGTCTCGTGGACATGTTTTGTGGGTGTGCCTACTTCCGTACAGTTGTGTTTGTATATGTTGTGTTTGGGCGATTCTATTTCGGCTGCGACCTATGTCGGCCCGCATATGTATATATGTTGTTCGCTGGCCCCGCGTGGCCTTTGTTGGTATTTTTACGTGCGTGTAGTTATTTTGGATAGTCTGTAAAACAAAGAAAAATCTGCCGAAATTTTTCTGGAAATTATATAAATTTGAAACACAGCCTTGTCGGCTTCTGTTATATAATTTGTGATAGCGTTTGATAGGTGTGTTTGGGTGCCCAGATCGGGCACTAGTCACGGCCTACGGGGTTGGGTCGTGACATTTTTCCCCGAACTGGCAAGAAACATGCAACTACTACAACCACGAGAGAGAACGATGAGAGCTTGAGGATTTCGAAGGAGAATCAAAGGTGGAATTTATCTACAGCTTACCTTAAAATAAAATGCAAGTTGAGAAAAATGGCTTGCAACATCTTTGGTGCCTTTATTTCTTTCCATGGAATTGTATCCATTCACATAAGATTTTCAAAAGGAACCCTCTGTTAATAAAATGTGGGCCTATATATATATATATATATATATATATATATATATATATATATATATATATATATATATATATATATATATATATATATATATATTTCATAGATGCCAAATGATTCCAAGGCAGCCACCATTAACACTTATACGTATACACATATAATATTAGTCACCAACTTCATTTCATGCTAAAGTTCCACGTGTAAAGCAATTTCCATAAGACATTTCCACTTACATTCAATTAATTCCCTTGATCCTCCACTACACAAATAATTAATTTCCTGATCTCAATTTACTTAAATAGTAATCATTTTTAATACACTTCATATACTCATTGTCATGATCATGTGACATAGCACTAGTCCATGACCCCTTTTGGTACACACAAAATATTATTTCCAATCACCGTCATTCCACTTTCGAGTCTCAAATAATTTCGGGTCTTCATCCTAACCACCTATAAGCTTTGGGGTAACCTCATTTTCCCTACTTGTGCCTTTTAACTTGCAGGCTTTCTAACACACGAAAACACGAGATGTAACATCATAGGCCTACTAAGATTAGTATCATGCATGAATCATAAAATCAATAAGATAGACAGACCAAGAACAACACATAATCAAATAGGCCAACAACAAGTCAACCAATGATATTAACAATCAAGTCATCCAATCATATTAACAATCAAGTCATCCAATGATATCATAAATCAAGTCAACGAAAGCAAACATCAGAAATAAGTCTACCAACAACATTCTCAATACTCAGTCACTAATCACTCGTGTATACACATGCTAATTGGTATCATTACCCCATAGTCATAACCTGCAGGGGACCCATGGTTTCCATGTACCCTCGTTCCGGAATGAACCTCGGACCACGAGCTCACAACCAGGCCACATCCTCATCCCCGGTCAAATCTGCCTATTCATATACGTAGGTCACATCCTCACCCCCGGTCAAATGTGCCTTTTCATAGCAATACATATTTATTGTCCCATCGCTTTCAATATACGATTATTAATTTGTATCTCAATTTCATCAAGAAGATCATATTAGCTTCTCACCACAATTGTTATCAAAATATGGATCACAATGCATCGAATAATGGCAATAAGCCCACATCATCACTAAATCAATAAACATATAGGAATTTCAACCATACACATTATGCCTGAAGACTAGACATGCTTTCTCCTATAAATTTCATAACACATATAATCAATTAATCAACGTCTAACTTAAGTAGACCATAACCTACATAAACTGCACAGCTAAAATAATGCAAATTACTCCACTATAGCCTTCCCCTTTTGTAATGCCTCGGAACGCTCAAAGTCTAGCAATTAATATGCTAAATAAGTCACAAACACTCTAGTCAACCATATCAATACAATGAACACCCTTCCACCTTACCGCTTCCTAATGGGTGAATGATTACTAGACGTAAATCATCCTAACATTGGTCTTGACAACCACAAATTATCAATTTATAGGGTTATTCAATCAAGTTATCTCTTACAAGCAGTTTCTATGGTTAAGCTATCATCTTTATGAAACCCTAAGTCTCAATTTACTTAGTTCATGTCTCTAATGGTTCAATTCATGATTAGAAAGTGATAACCCAAGCCTTTTAGATGATAATCCCATAATAACAATCATAACCCACCAACTATTGAGAGTCTATTAAGTTCTAGGGGTACTGTTCCCAATTTATCGTTGTAGACCCACTAGAAGGATGATAATCTTAGAGATGAATGCGTAATGAAGGAAGGAATGGTTGAGACTTACCTCTCAAGATTATTGCCCTAGCTTAGAATTTCACCCTAGGTGCTCCTTGGAAACCTTTTTGGAGTTTTATGAATAAAGAATTCGGAACTAAGTGTTTAAAACCCAACTACTGTCCCCTGTCGACTACTGTGGCAGTCAAACCGTCACTGCAGCGGTCTCGCTATAGCGGGCAAGTGCCCGCTGTAGTGGATATACCCGAAAGTCATCCTCCACTGTGGTGGGCATGGTTCCGCCATAGCGCTACCGCTACAACAGTCCAGTGCCCGCTATAGTGGACACACCCAAACTCGTTTGACCGCGGCAGTGAGAGGTCCGCCGCCATAGCGGTCCCACCGCAGCGGTTCTTTACCGCAACAGTGGTCCCACTGAGGCAGTAAGCTCGCTAATTCTCACAGTTTTTCACTCCACCACCCAACACTTCATTCGAGGCCTCGAAATCTCCAACGGAGGTCTAATTTCCTACGTCACCCCCTAATGGACTCAAAACAATCAAACAACAATCACAATAAGCCAAGTTTTTAGTTCTTAGACTTCTACATTTGAGTTTTTATTAGCTCGTTCTACCCTTGGAAAGGTTCTATTTGGTAGGGTGGTCCTAGATTTTCCATAACGACCGGGAGGGTCGTTACACCCTAGTATTAAGGATTCGTACTATATGTTTGATCTTCGAATTTCAGTGTATGATTATTTGCTTTAATTGTTTATTTAGTGTTTATTCCCGCATTTATAAAATCTATCATTTGCTTGCATATCATTTGCATTGAAAAAAGATTTGAATATATATTTCCTTTATATATAGGGTAGATTAGGTTCGGATTTAGGATATCCGGATAAGAGTAGCTTTCTTTATATATAAGGATAGTATACTTTGATCATAAAATCTATAAAATGGTTTACTTTGTTTTGAAAATATGTATGTATAAGTGTGTGTGTATATATATATATATATATCCTTTTCCGTTTATGTTTAATCACACACTTTGTCTTCGGTCCATCTGTATAATACATTAGAACGTCTTATCCTAAAACCTCATATGAACGTATTTCACTTGTTTTTGTATTAACCCGATTACAAAAAACAGTTTGATTTTCTTTTGTGAAATCGTGTAGACACACATATAAAACTGATCTTTGCTTTTGCTCTTTAAATTGGGCTCAGGCCCAAAAACACATTTTCTACACAATAATCTTTTAGTGGGCTTGGCCCAAAAACAATTCTTCACTAGTGGGCTTTTGGCCCAAAACCCTTTGTTTTATGTTTAAAATTTAGGTGGTCTTAGGACTAAAATGCTTGCCTCTAGCTGAACTTCAGCCTAAAAAAACTTGTTTGTGTTTAGCCCAGCAAACTTGTGTCAATTTATCCAAGATGCATGATCTGTTTTTGTTTTTGAAAAATGATGCCATATTACTTGTAGTTTTGAAATCCTTTTAGCTTTTTTAATTTAATCTTGTATCAAAATTGTTTGTTATTCTTTGACCTTTGAAATCGTTCTACTTAATCCGGGTTTTGAAATTTGTTTGGGGACTTAAGGTCTACTAAACGGTATATGTACCGTTGTCCTAAGACGGCTAGTTCTAAATAAATATTCCAATAAATGTGAATGTGTACAAGTTTACAAATACAACATTTCAAAAATAAAAGGCAAAAGCGCTTGGGACCCCCCTGAACTTGTATCTTTTTATACAGTGCACACCTAAACTATGCGGAGGCTTAAAAACCCCTCTGAACTTGCAACTTTAAGTGTCCACACCCCCTTAAGTGCCCACACCCCTCAGTCGTGTAAACACGCGCTATTCACGGTGTAAAAAATGCTGATGTGGTTGTCCACGTAGATATCCACGTAGATAATTACAACCCGACCCAAGTTACCCACTTATTTTAACTTTAAGTTAAACATTGGCATTTAAACCTCTTTATCTGTCAAAATTTTTGACCCTCACCGATGGTTTGTCTCCTACATATGTTCTCCCCCAAAAATCAGAGTTAGCGTTTACTTGTAAGTGAGCAATTTGTAAGTGATTCCAGTCTCTTTTAGGTTATTTTGTGATCTTCTTAGTGATTCCGATCAGTTGCTGCTGTTGCTTCAATTGTTGCTTCAATTTTCAACATTTTGGCTGAAATTCTTACAAGGTAAGTCATTATCCACTGTTAAAATGTGTTTTGTGTTTGTTTTCATCGTGTTTAAGCTTGTTTCTTTGTAGGGGTTTTGTTTATTATTCCGACTAGGGTTCAGTCGTGGGTTTCATCTAGTGTTACGATTAGGGTTTTGATTTGTGGTAAGACTATGATGATAATGAGTTTGTGTTCTTATAAATTGATTGTATTGTGTTGAAATTTTCAATTTTGTGCATGCATGGTCATAGTTAGGGTTTTCTTGTAATTTCTTCCAAAAATTAGGGCATTTCTGTAAAGTGTTAATTATTAGATTATGTTTAGTATTGTTAAAAATTGGGGTTTTTTGTAAATAATTGATGCATAGTTGTATGTTTGTGTCTAATTGAACATTTGATGTCTGTTTGTAAACTAGCTGTTTATTTGAATGTTTATGTCTTAATTTTCTGGTTATTATTCATTGTTGATAGGTTGACACATGGCTTCTAAGTATCTTAACTTAAGGTTCAAAGTTGGGGGCATGTTGGTTAGTGAGGTAGGGCCAATCTACATTGGGGGTAAAACTGAACATGTGTTCGATGTTGATGAAGATCAGATGTCTATTCCTGAAATAGTAGATTATTGTAAGTCATTTAGGGTAACTAAGTTAGGGAAAACATATGCAGTTCCATTTCAAGGGGGTGATTTGGTTGAATTGCAAAAAGACAGGGACATTTATGACATTGCACTCTTCTTACATAATGGGGACACAATAGACATTTATGTGTGTGATGCCTCAGTTATGGAGGATGTGGGTCCCACTGGAGGGCAAAGTAGTCAAGTTACAAGTGTAGGTGGAAATTTAAGTCAAGTAGATGAGTCTTTTAATGCACCTGTGGCTGGCAACAGGGAATCTGATTCCCTTTTTGGTCCCTGTGGTGGTTCTCAAGATCTAGGGTTAAATCCTTCTTCTTCTACTATTCCAAGTATTGAAAGGGTTGCTAATGAAGGGGTTGCAGATGGTTATTCTTCAATAGATTGGACAGATTCTGAAGAAGAAGAGGCTGCACCAATTGTCCAAGAAGAAATAGGAGATCCTTTTCTAGAAGAAGATGCACCAGCTGAAGATGAACATAATGTAAACAATGATAATGACTCTGAGTCTGACCAGTCTGTTGATTATGGGTCAAATGTACATGAGGAGTTGAGGATTGTGAAGCAAGATCTGAGGAAGTTTAACAGAGAAAATAGGAGGAACAAGAAAAAGGAAAAGCCAAAAGGTTTTCTAGGTGACGTTGGAGTGGATGAAGGGTATGATGATATTGATAAAGGTAAGAAAAACCTTAATGGTAAACTGACAGGAGATGAGCCATATTATGATAGTTCTGATTGTGAATGTTTTGAATCTGATGATGAATTATGTCCTGTTTCCGATGATGAACTTAAAGGAGGGGAGTTAAGGAGAAGAAAAAAGAGTAATAGAATGGTATATGATCCAACTTGTGAGGTTGTAATTTGGCATTGTGGTTTGGTTTTTGAAAGTGTTAAAGAACATAGAAAAGCAATAACAAAATATGCAATAAAAAGGGGGTTGAGTTAGAAAAGTTTGTGAATGAACCTACTAGAGTAAGGGTGAGGTGTAAAAGTGGCTGTCCATGGTTATTATATGCTAGCAAAGAAGGAAGGAGTGAAAATTTCACTATCAAGACATATAACCCAAGGCACAAATGCACCAGAACCAACACAAATTTTCTCTATAATTCTAAATTTTTATCCAAGTATTTGAAAGATAGGATTGTGTCACAGCCTAGTCTCAAAGGGTGGGAAATTCAAGATTGGGTTAGAAAAGAGTTAGGTGTTTATGTTAGCAAGGCAGTTTGTTTAAAGACAAGGAAAATAGTGTTGCAAGAGGTAATGAGGGACCATGTGGCTGAATTTAACAGAATCTTAGACTACAGGGATGTATTGCTTCAAACAAATCCTGGCAGCACTTGTCTTGTTAAGTTGACACATACAGAAAATGGCATCAAACAATTTCTTTCTTTCTATATATGCTTTGATGCTATGAAAAAGGGATTCAGAGATGGGTGTAGGAAGTGTATAGGGCTGGATGGGTGTTTTTTGAAAGGGATTTGTAAAGGTCGATTCTTTGGTAGGTAGTGTTGCTAAGGATGGAAACGATCAAATGTTTCCAATAGCATGGGCGTGGATTGGTGTTGAGAACAAGAATACTTGGAGATAGTTCTTAATGATTTTGAGAGAGGATCTGAACTTAGGAGGAGGTTCCCAGCTTACTATTCTCAGTGACATGCAAAAGGTAACTCAAAACAATCAAATATTTCTTTCTTGTTTTTATTTTAGACTAACTCTAATAACAGTATTATGCTTTGTTTTGAAACTACAGGGACTTATAGCTGCTGCTGAAGAAATATTACCTGAATGTGAGCACGGGATGTGTGCTAGACATATCTTAGCAAATTGGTCACAAAACTGGAGAGGCATAGAGAGAAGGAAGAAATTCTGGGCTTGTGCTAGAGCAACATTTGAAGTAGATTTTAAGTATAAGCTTGATGGTCTAGCTAGGTTGGGTAGAGGTATTGTGGAGGACCTTATCAAGTACAACAAAGAGAGATGGTGCAAAGCATACTTCCAAACTTTCTCCAAATGTGACAAGTGTGGATAATAACATGGCGAAAAGTTTCAATGCATGGATCTTGGGACAAGGCACAAGACTATTGTTTCAATGTTGGAAGAAATCGAAATTAAGGTGATGAACAGGATTCCTAAGTCAGAACATTTGCTGAAAGCTGGACGGAGGATGTATCTCCAATGGCAATGATAGTGTTCAATGTCAATGTAGAGAGATCAATGTAGTGCAACATTGATTGGAATGGTGATGAAGGGTTTGAAGTGCTAGAAGGGTCATATAGGCATACTGTGAATTTGGGTCAACAAAAGTGTAGGCTGAGATCATGGGAATTAAAGGGGATCCCATGTACTCATGCTATTAACTATGAACCATTTGAATATGGATGCATCATAAGCAATTTCAAGCTGGTACGGAGAAAAGACAAATATTTGAAGGCTTATTCTAACTTCATTGACCGGTTCCAAACATGAAAATATGGCCGGACATTACCAATCCAATCGTTGAGCCACCTAAAGTGAGAAAGATGCCTGGTAGACCAACTAAGAACAGAAAAAAAGAGATTGGAGAAGTGAGAAAATCAGGGAAGTTGCCAAAGTATGGGATAACAATGACTTGTTCAATCTACAGAGGAGCCAATCATAACAAAAGGGGTTGTCCAAAGAATCCTATGGCTAAGACAAAATCAAGAACCACACCACAGGTATACTTGCTTACATTGCTTACTATTTCTTATTGCTTAAATGGCTTAATATACTTGCTTACATTGCTTAATCTGATTTGTACTATTCTAGTGTGCGCACCCTCACTTGTGATCCTCTAATGGAACTAGAGAGGTAGAGATCAATATGAAAGGGGAAGTACTAGCGGAGAGGTGAAGGAACAATCTTCGGCCCTAGAGGTAGAGGAACGGTGCAAGAAGTGGTTACAAGAGGCCAAGGGTTATGGGACAACGTGTATTTGTTTCGGAATGCAAAGTTATCCGCAATTAATGTAAGTGTCGTCTTCTTAAATTGTTAGCCTTGTGTTTTCAAAAGTGAGCCCAAAAAATAACCAAGTATTCTTTATGTTGCAGCAAGGTTCGCCAAGCAAAAGGAGGGTCAATACTGGTGTGAGGAGTTCTGCACATGTGACTGGTGATATTGGTTATCAACCAACCAAAAGAGTGAAGTGGAAAGGCAAACAAGCTGTAACTCAAAGAGAACTTCGAGTCCAAAGTGTTGTGCATCGCATTCAAACCAGATCAAAAGCTGCTGGGATTCAAACAAAGGCGCAAGCCAAGGCTAAGTCACCCTCAATAGCTGCTAAGGACAAAGTTCCCTCTAAGAGTGCAAATACATGGGCAAAAGCTAAGGGAAAATCTCCTGCAAAGAAAGCTTCTTAGTTCATGTGTGGCTGGTGAATGTTACTTAGACTTCAACTAATGGTATTTTAGGTGTTTGTGGTTGTTGTTGAACAAAACTTAAACTTATGTGTTTTTTATGTTGTTGTGAATTTTGTTGTTTTAAGTAGTTGTGTATGCAGCTGTTTTTGGTTGAAACAATTAAGCACTTTGGTGTTGTTATGTTCATGAAACAATTAGGCACTTTGGTGCTGCTATGAAATGCATCTATTTATGTAGTAGCCAACGTGTAAATGTGTGTGTTTTACAGTTTGATTTCTTTGTGAAATACAATGTTTGATGTACTGTTATTGGTAGTAATTCTCGGATAAAATACCAACTGATTCAAGACATGTTAGAAGTAGCACATATATTTCTTTAATCAGCAAAAACATACACTTACATCCGTCAAATATATCCCCGTCGTCTAACTTAACTAAAATTTACACAAAATGTTCCTTTAAGTCAGCCAAAATGTGCCCCTTTCCATCTAAGTCAAGCTTAAACTAACTACATCCGACATACTTAGTCTTAAATCATCGGGAAATTAGGATAAAGTACATTATCACATTACATATCAAACTTAAGCACAAGACTATCTTCAATGTCCTTCTCCACTTATTCGCCGTTGTTGCTTGTTAGTCTTCTTCAACAACCCCGAAATCACAATATTTGCTTGAATTGGAAACTCCGGATCATACCACTTGAAATACTTACAAGGAGTTCGAAATAGGGACTGCATTTGTATAAAAAACAACATAATCAATGTTAAGAAATTTAACTAATACAAATCAGATTAAAAAGTATGAATATTACATACCCCATAATGCGTACATCCGAGAAATCTACATCCGGGATTGTCATCCGACCAAGAAATTTTTGTGACTGGAGGACACCCACATGCACAAACAAGCCTATTATTATAAATCATGGGTTCAAAGATTAATGTAAAGGAAGAAAATTGATGGCAAAGAGAAGAAATTTAATGGAGGAATTCTTGAAATTTCTAATATATGGCGGAGGAGAAGGGGTTATGGTGTATAAATAGAAAGAGAATAGAGAGAGAGACATTGGGGAAGGAAAATATTAAAGGAAAATGGTTATTTTAAGTTTTTAACCGTTGGGGGGTCAGATGTGGACAAAAAATAACCCCCTCACGCGCCATTGGACGTTTGAAGCCACTTTCTGTGCCATGTGGACACTTATGGGGGACGCGACGCATAAAGCTGCAAGTTCAGGGGGGTTTATAAGCCTTCGCATAGTTTAGGTGTGCCTTTGTATAAGAAGTTACAAGTTCAGGGGGGCCCCAAGCGCTTTTGCCAAAATAAAAATAACATAAGTAAAAGAGAATGTTAGGCTAGGGGTGTACCAAACCCCTAGTTGGCCATTTTTACCCATGGCTGGGCCTTCATGCGCATTTACAATATTTGTGTCACGACCCAACCCCGTAGGCCGTGACTAGTGCCCGATCTGGGCACCCAAACGCACCTTCAGATAATATCAAACACATCCAGGTATATAAAAGAAGCCGGTAAGGCTATGTTTCAAACTTATATTATTTCCAGAAAAATTTCGGCAGAGTTTTCTTTGTTTTTCTGACTATCCAAAATAACCCTGCACGCAGAAAATACCAACAAAGGCCACACAGGGCCAACAGATCGACATCTATATATATATGCAAGCCGACAAGGCTGCCATGGCGAACAGAATCACCCAAACATATATCATACAAGTCTAACCGAACAGACTGGGCACAACCCACACGTATATATCCACATACCTCTAAACAGAAAGACAGAATCATATAACGGGACAGGGCCCCGCCGTACCCCTGAACAAACAAATACATGTGCCACGAACGAATATGTACCAAAAGGTGGGCTCCGGAATAAGGAGCACTCCAAGACCGATGGGAATCCTAAGCGGTGGATCACCAAAATCATGACATGCACACACGGGCATGAAACGCAGCCCCCCGAAGAAGTGGGGTCGATATATATGTACTGAGTATGTAAAGCATGGAATACCATAAACAAAATCGTACTGCAACGAGGAGGACAGAAAAGTAGCAAAAACCAGAAAATCATAACACTTGCCTTTGAAACATAAATCATACGTATCCATTTCATATACAGCTCATCACGGGACTGAGAAACAGAGTCAGAAAATCATCTCGTACACATGCATAGATATAACGTGCCCCGCCCTGCGGTGAGAGGCGCGGTAAGTAAGCCATCAGATACATATACATATAACGTGCCCCGGCCCTTTAATGAGGGATGCGGTAAGTAAAATCATCATATCATATACATATAACGTGCCCCGGCCCTCTAGTGAGGGACGCGGTGAATGAAGTCATCATATGCCATCCTAGCCACCTCCCCATATCATCATATCATAATCGCATCATATAACATGCCCCGGCCCTCTAGTGAGGGGCGCGGTGAATCATACTGCAAAATCGTGCACGAATACATGCCCTGGCCCGGGACGCAGTGAAAGAGGTCATAACAGCTCGCACGAACAGAGTAGTGAGAAACCATACACACAAACCATCATCACAGACTCAATCAACATAATCAAACGAAATCTCATTTTTAAAGCTAAATAACGGTCAAGTCGAGTTCCTTCCGAAAAATCAGTCGAGAACATATCAAGTAGTGTTTTAGAAATTGTAGGTACGTTTGAAATCATATGACATAGCTCGTGGAAATCAAAAACATAGTCGTCATTACAGACTCAGTCGGATAGTCGAAGCGAAAGATTGTTTCAAAACCAAGACAATAGTCAAATCGAATTTTCTTTCGAATATTACACGGGAACATATCAACCCGAACTTTAGAAACCGTAGTCATGTGTCAAAATCATATCGTGAAATCATTATCATAACTCAAAAGGTAAGTAAACTGATCGTACTTGAAATCGGGATTCATAATCATATCTTATTCTTGCAAAAGTCGTCAGAAGTACATAAAGGAGAGTCGCGGGACCCACGAACGGGTGCCGACCGAGCTGGCCCGCCTATGGAAAACATAGTCGTCATACATCATGGAATCATTTTTGAGCATATCGAGGCGATCGGTTACGTACGCTTGAAAGTTACGGACTTTCGTAGTTTTCGAGATCGTTTAGGAACAAAACTCTTTAAAACTAAATTTTTATGCCACTTTTAAAACTTAGTCATACAAAGACATAAAGGCCAATATTTCATCATATCATGCTTATAAAGATCAAGAAACAAATAATAATCATAGACGTGGTCGGATCGCGAGAGTAAATTTCCTCGATACTCGTATCATAGCCTATTTAAGACTAAGGCATGCCAAAAGAAGGAAGGGTTGCGCTTTACATACCTCGATCGCTTCCAACGCCAATCCAAACTCAAGCTAACTCCAACTTACGTCTCGAGGCGCCCAAGGTCTACAACCAATTCATAATATGCCAAACATTAGCTATAAACATTTGGGCATTTAATTCCAATTTAACCCCTAATTCTATAGAAATTTGGGCAGCATTTCCCCTGAAAATAGGCCACCCCGAGAATTTAACTCGGCCAAAATCAACAACAACAACAACAACAACAACCAACCTAGCAACATTTATAATCAATCCGAAGGCAATATACCATTAATAACTCGCTTTTACATCATTCAACAACTTTCAACATATTCAATTCAATGGCTTACGTTCAAGCCAATATCAACGCTTTTACATTCAATTGACAACCCGAATCCATACTAACATCAATTAAGAACATTTCAAACAATTTATACAATATTTCCAACAATCCAACAAGGCTCCAATTTGCCCAAAACTGTCCCCCAAACCCGAGACACACTATAACATACTTCTCACTTCCAAATCATGATTTGCACCAACAATTCACATTCTAACAATATCATTCTCATAAATATACAAATTACATCAATTGCACAATAGCCTCCAATTCAGCCCACAACATTAACGATATCAATTTGAGTCATTAAACTATTATCGTCGACATAGAATTCATAACGACAACAACTAAACAAGAAGCGATATTAATTCATTCTTTGCCATACTACATGACCCATATTCGGCCATATACCCACATACACATATAGATGTTTCTCATTCATTTCATCACTCTATAATGATCACAACAAGCTAACTAGACTTCAATTCATTACTTCCACACAACACAACACACATACCCCTACACGGCTACACACCACACACACCACCTCAACTCCAACATGTCATATTTCATGAATTTCCTCAATTTTAACATACTACAACATACATACAACCTTCATAACACATAAAACATAATTGATTCTTACCTTTCTTCTTCAACTCCCCAATTTGCCTAGGGTTAGCGATCTACACAACGAGTGCTTGGATGACCCGAACAACGCCTCCACGCTACTTAGGGACCCCAAATTAGTGGATTTGCATCAACAAAATATTTTTGGAATGGCTCCAATTGATCTTCAATTTTTCTCTTTCTTGGCCGTGAGCTCCACTTTGGGTCTTCAACTTCTTGTCTTTTTTTTTGCTAAGTGTAGAATGATAAAAGATGACTTAAAAGTCATCTTTTAAGCTCCCACATGATTTGCACAAGTGTCCATGGCCCACACACATGTGTTGGACCAATTAAAATTTTCCACAAAGTGTGTGGGACCAATTCAAGACACATGGCTAACATGGCCAATTTTCATGAATTTCATACTTCCAAAAATTCCACTTTTGGTCCCAAATTTTCCTAATTGATCCATACCAACAAATCCATGAACAACTTATGTCTCAAAATAAAATCGAAGGTCAAAAGTCCCGACTTTGTATCCTGAAATAGTTTTGTCCCCAATTTATCACAATTAATCCGGATTGTCCCAATGTACGAAAACACGGGATATAAAAATTTGCTTCCCTTTATCTTCCTTGGACTCATTTGTATTATGAAAGAATTGACCTGGCCCAACAAGTTTGGCTTGGACAGGCCCAAGTGGCCCATGCAGTGGAGGGAAAAAGAAAGGGGAAACCCGGTTATAATTAATACAAATGAACATATCATATTATGAATATACAAAACATATGTATACATGAGGTAACACATATATACACACATTCAGTTTCACAAAAAAAAAAAAAGAAAAAAAAAGCCAGGCTGGAAACCCAGTTGCATTACTATCTACCCCAAAGCCCACCTGTGTTCCGTCATTTTTATTCTAAGTGTGGAATATTGAGCTTCTATACTAATTATGAAATGGGCCAGGCCCAAGCACTTTGTAATTTTTTTGACTAACTGTTCAAACTTATGGGTCTTTTATTCCTAAAATAGTTGATATACATTCTGTACGAGATCAACCTATTAATGTATACACATGATGTACCAATAGTATACACATCTGATATGTATATCAAGTGTATACCATATGTATATCTCTTCTCTTCTATTAAGTATGTATATATCCCTATGCATATTTGATTTTAAACCTACTTTTTAAGCTTAAGCTTATTTTTTGATTCCTTAATCTTCTTCTATAGCAGTGTTCAAACCTGAACTAAGGCGAATCCAAACTCAAACTAGTCAATTAAAAAACTGGACAATGGCTCAAACGAGTTCAATATAGCCCAAATACTCGTGAGGTCATGAGATAAATATAGAGATCCAAACAAGTACACTGACTCCTAAGGTTCATGATATCAAGCAAAGGGGACACGGACTTTTAGTAGACTCAAAACAAATAAGGTGACACGTGTACAGAGCGTGCTTGTGCGCATTCAGAAGACCAAGAAGATATACGGTGTTCATTCAAGCCCCAATCAATTCAATAAATTAAACGAAGTGTACAGGGAAAAGATGCAGTGCTTTGTCATGGTTTTGGTTTTAGCATAAATGGAATTTGTGTCCTTTTTACTTCAGGCAAAATCTTAAAGACAAGGTATAACATAAAGGCTCAAACAGATCAAGGGACTTCACTATTTTTCATTTTAAAAACTAAATTTTTTTACCAAAAATTTTTCTAACTTTCTTTCCCCTTTCTAGCAAAAAACTTAGAAGGGGATTTATTTTTTTTAAATCTGTT
>NW_026726100.1:0-45605 GCF_029784015.1 Lycium ferocissimum
GACGTCCCCTATACTATGATAGCCTTATCGGCTTATACGTGATATCATCTCGCTGATCGCGATAGCGATAGGTATATTTGTACATTTGTGACAGCTTCGGGGTGACGTTCCACTTTTCTGTATATATATGTTATTTGTGTACTGTGTAAGCTATTCGTATGCTACCTCTGATTAACGGGTGTGTACGGGTGCCCAACTCGGGCACTAGTCGCGGCCTACGGGGTTGGGTCGTGACAAAATGCATAAGTCTCACGATATTATATAATAGAAATAGTGCGGAATAACAAGAATACCCCCAGGGTCTGGTCTAAGTTATACAAGAGCATCTAAAGGAATAAATACAAGTCTGGAGCAATAATACATAAAATGTCTATGTCTCTGAATAGGAATAATAGGACATAAAAGGATAGAGAAGTCTTCAAGGAAGCGAACTGCTGTGCTCACCCTAGAGACTCAGAACAATGCTGAAGGAGATGATCAGCCACGAGAGATGGAAGCAGAACTAGCCTGATACTCTACATTCATAAAGCAATGCAGCAAGTGCAGGTCTGTACAATACAATGGTACTGGTAGGCATCATCGGCCGACTAAGCATAGCTAACACAATTCAGATAATAAAGAAGATAAGCAGATAAACCAACAAGTATATGTCAAACAAAATAGAAGCCAAGTATACGTCGTCACTTAAGTAGAACATCTAATAGCAATTGTGCCATGTCTTAATATATCAAGTCCAAATCCAACATCACAAGTACAACATGAGATTATCTCCAAATCAAGCCGTGAGTGCAATGCAATGCAATAATGTATGAATGCAATGTAATGCAATGCATATGTTGTGTACACATGTACTCCAGACGGATATATCGACATCTCGGTAGCACAACCCAAGGTGACTAGCAAAGTCTAAGTGCCACCCATCCCGGATCTTTGCCAAATAGACAGATGGGACCCTGTATCTTTGCCCACGGGGGTTCCTCACCACACCACCTTGGGGAACCCACGGAGTCCAGGCACTCATTCAATCCACGATTTCGGAACGAACATGGGATATCAGACTCTTACATCACTCGAGTAAAAATTGAGCCAGCTCATCACAGTATTTCATCAAGTATCATCAGTATCTCAACAGTATATCATGAAGGATGAGAGTGTGTGCAATGTATGTATCATCATCAATATTCATGCTAAATATCACAAGTACCCACAATGGGTACGCCAACAATATATCCGAATCACAAGTACCAACAGTGGGTACACCAACAACAACATCCTAATCAAGATGGTAAGACAGTATCCAATATCTACCAATAGCTCGTGGCATCAAGACAACACAAAAGAACAATCAAATCACAACAAAACGTGGTGGCTAGCCTAAAACACACAACCGGGCCCAACCTAAGGCATTATCCAACCCAACTTCATACTCGAAGATTCACGTGCTGTCTCCGACAATATAATCTAAATATGTACTTCGCTATACGAAGCCTCACCAAGGGTAAGCTATAACCTACCTGGATGGTCGAACCGCAAACACCAACAACTCACTCCTTTTCCTTGCCTTTCCGCTGAGCCTCAGAACCAAAGTAGTCTAAGCATATTTGAAATCTAGATTAGAAATCATGAAGAATGATACTAATATTGCTACTATTCAATTCAGGTCAATTCTAACCCTAGAAATTGGGGAAACGGGGCCCGCAAGGACAAAACGAGAAATTCGGGAGCAAAATATCAAATTAAGCACTAGGTGATCATAACCTAACCACTTATTGGTAATTAAACTCAAGGATGGGTCTAATTTCTAATTTCAAGCAAAACCCCCACAATTGGGTATAAACCCTAACTCTTTGATTCAAGAATTCAACTCTGATAATGGAAGAAATATGATTAATAAACTTAAATTCGTCAAAATCTAACATAAACCCCAGCAATTTCATCATCAATAAGCCTAGAAAAAAAGTACATCAAAACCCACTTTCATCTTCCATTACTAAGGGATTATTAAGAGACGGGGGAATCTATGATGATTAGGATTAATGAAATAATAAAAGGATTAGGGAAAATTACCACCAGGAATCTTCTCGAAAAATCTCCAAGAGCAAATCCCAAGAGTTCTATTTTCGCGATGGCAATAAACGATAGACTAAGGGCTTATTTTAAACAAACTTAATGCAACAAGCCCGTTACCGCCACGACTGTAACTGGGCCGCCACAGCGGCGCCGCTGGGACGACATTGGTGACGCCAATGCAGACACTAGGTACCAGAAATCTCCCAATTTTCCTAAGTCTCAATCGAAATTCGAAACAATTCCGAGGCTATCTGCTCACAAACCACATACATAGATGCACACAAAAATACTCTACGAAAGCGCTCGGGGCCTCAGAATTCCCAACGGAGGTCTCGTTGATCGAGTCAACCCCTGATATCTCATTTCTATTTTCCCAACCCAAGTCCTAAAATGCATCGGGGATAGACCTGAATCGGAGAGCAACTGGGGATATTGCTTCCATTGCACCTTCACAGAAGCAATCTTTTTCGACCTCAACTTTTGAACCTGCCTATCAAAGATCGCAATAGGCTCCTCCTCATAAGTCAAAATCTCATCAAGCGATAATGAATCCCAATGAACAATGTAGGTATCGTCGGCATGGTACTTCTTCAAAGATCGACACATGAAAAACCAAATGAACTTCCGCCAATCCTGGCTGCAATGCCAACTCATATGCTACATCACCCATACGGTCAATAATATCAAACAGACTAATGTACCTGGGGCTCAACTTGCCGCTCTTACCGAACCTCATTACACCCTTCATGGGTGAAACCTTCAATAGAACCTGGTCACCAATAGCAAACTCCAAATCCCGAACCTTCCGATCCGCATACATCTTTTGCCGACTCTGAGCTGCCAAAAGCTTGGCCTGAATAACTCTCACTCTATCAAGGGACTCTCTCAACAGATTTATGCTTCAAGGTCGAGCCTCGAATCCATCAAACCAACCAACTGGAGATCTATGCCTCCTACATATAAGGCCTCAAAAGGCACGATGCCATTACTCGAATGATAGCTGTTGTTATACGCAAACTCTACCAATGGAAAGTGCTGAGCACAATGTCCACCAAAATCAATACACACGCTCTCAACATGTCCTTGAGCACCTGGATGGTCCGCTCGAACTGGCCATCATTTGGGGATGAAAAGCTATACTAAGATCCAATCGGGTACCCAACTCCTCATGAAATGCCCTCCAGAAACGGGGAAGTGAAAATAGTATCCAGGTTAGATACAACAAAAATAGGAATCCCATGCAACCTCACAAAGAACCTGAATGTACATCTTGGCAAACTTTTCCTCGGTACAGGAAACTTGAGCTGGAACAATGTGAGCGGACTTAGTCAACTGATCAACTATCACCCAAATAGAGTCAAACTTTCCAAGTGTAACGACCCATCCCGTCGTTACGGTGACTTTTGAAATATTCGTGACACTAGTTTCCGAAGACATGCTTGAGCCTTCCCTTGCAACTTGGGAACCGTCAAGTTGATCGGGAAATTGTATGAGTTGCATGTAAAGAACTAGATCGGGGCCCTCAAGCCAGCTTTGACTTCTTTAGCGTTATGCACGTCGCCCAGTAGTGCTGTAGTAGCGGCTTGTCTGCTGCAAAAGCGGCAGGGCAGAGAATCCCATTCGACAGCCCCAGCGTCACCTTTGACGCCGAAGCGGTGACGAGACTGCCCTAGTGGTCACGAGCAGGGATTCCACCTATTTAAGTGACATTTAAGAAATTGGCTTCATTTCTCAGAACCCTAGAGGGTCCAGCTGTCTTGGGAGTAATTTTAGAGCAAAAAATGATACTTCCTTGGGAATGATTCTCTTTAATGATCGTTCTCTAGAATCACAAATGGGTATCTCAAATCTCTTAAATTCCAAAATGATGAACCCTTGTCCATCTTGATATAAAATTCCTTGGAATATTTTCCTATGCTCATCATCCTAACATGATTCCCAACCTAATCCTTCACCTATCCCATTAAAATACATATAGGTCTCTATTTTAGATCCTGGAAATGGGTTTCTTGAAATAAGCCTAAAATTGCAATCTGACCAAACTAGTGACTTGAGTAGGGTCATGAAAGTCCTAAATAAAGGTTGGTTGATCAACTAGTGTTGTGATAGTGAATTTTTAGGTAGGATAAAATTTCATATCTACATTAGCAATATTGAAGTCCTTAAAAAGGGACCATAATGGTGAATTCTACCCTTGCGTCTCGTGGTTGTTTCTGCACTTTTCATATGGATTACGCGGTGGTGATTAATTGAGGCGTCATTGAATGTTCGTGGCACCCGCTGGGCCATGAGGTAGGTTATGGCTTCTTTTCGGTAGACTCCGATTAGTTTCTCGTATTGTTGTATAGAAGAAATAGAGAATGCATGCGTAGGAACTTGGAGATTTGGGATGGAATTATAGGATGGTATTTAGGTGTGACTTGTTTGTTCGGGCTGGTGGCCTGTAGATTCCATAGGTGTTGATGTGGTTTATTTCTCGATTATCGGTGGATTTATGTGACTTGGGAGTAGCGAACGGATTCTAATTGTGTTTAACGATGAAAACTTCTCTTAATACGTGACTACTTGTACTGAAATTACATGCTTAGTGAACGGATAATTGTGTTGCGGTCATGAATGAGTCCTAAATCAGTAATGGCAAATAACTAAGGCGTGAGTGAGAAACCCATTCTAAGACAATAAGCTAGGCTAGGAATATTGTAATAATGTACATAAATTGGAAGCCTTGATATGTTTTAGGACTAGCCACCCCGTTGTGTCCGTGTATGGTTCTATTTTTATGGTTGATGCTACGAGTAGTGGTGAATATCAAAATTCATGTTACTATCGTGATTGAGATATGGTTGGCATATCCTTGATGGTATTGTGTTATGATACATTGATGGCATACCCCTTCGTGGTGCTTGTGATATTGAACTTGATTGTTGAATACTTGATGTACGCATTGTACTCATTCTCACATATCCATAAGGTATGGCTGATACCCAAAGGATAATCTGGTATCATTGGTTGAGTAAATTGATACTTGATAAACTCTTTATATGAGTGATTGTAAAGGCCGATGTCCGAAGATCCATTCCGGAATCATTCATTGCATGAACTGATGTTTATAAACTCTTTACTTGAGTGATGGTGAGAAGACCGATGTCCGAGGTTCAATTCCGAAATCATTGATAAGTGCATTTCATACATTCCCTCATATTCATGCTGCATGGCCGATAGCCTGTAAGTATCCGGTATCATTGATTGAGCGATGCTTTTACTTAAGTGTTTGTGAGAGGCCGATGACCGACGATCTATTCCGGCATCGTTGTTGCATGGCCGATTCTGATGTTATTCAGGAATCGTTGTTAGTGCATGGGCTCCGCGGGTTCCCCAGGGTGGTGCCGGTAAGACTCCCCTTGTGAGCAATTAGCCAGGGTCCTGTCTGTCTGCTGGGCAAAGATCCGGGATGGGTGGCACTTAGACTTTGTGAGTGACATTGAGTTGTGCTACCGAGACATCAATATTTTCGTCCGGAGTACATGTGTACACCTCATTTGCATTGCATGTATCGCATTCATACCATTATCGCATTGGATTGCATTATGACTTGGTCGAGATGTATGTGACAGTTGTATTGTGATGATTTTGTTGTGTTGATTGTATTGTGATGAATCCGTTATAATGATCGTAATGCAATGATTCCATCGGAATGATTGGTTGGATCGGATAAACTCAGACTTATCATATGGGGTTCAGGTACTATACATAGGCAATGACGAACATCTGAACTCGATTCTTGTGGCTTATATTATTAACTTATTTCTGTTAAGTAAATCTAAAACTAGTAGTGTATCGTGTTAAACGAGGTTGGACATGAAGGTGTCTTAACAATGAGTTTGCTCCTAAAAACACGAGCGAGCGACTTGGGAATGGTAAAGATGTTGACAATCTGTATAGGTGTTCGGCCAACTTATAATTTATGGTAGATTAGTTGTGACTTAAGTTATATTGAAGTTGGGATCTACTGTTTCGGGATATGTGACTTGATTTAGTGATTATTATCATTATTCGTGAATTCTTTACTAATATGTGTTACTAACCATTGTCGGCGTATGATACTTACTCAGTACGTATGGTTGTACTGATATTGCACTTGCTACACCCCTTTTGGGTGTAGATTGTTTTAGGTGATTGATCGGAGTATACGCAGCGGAAGTTATACGGTGCTTGTCTTGAAGGCCTCCTCCCATTTCATTCCGGGATTGGAGCTTGAGTCTTCGAATATGATGTCATTCTAAAATTTACTTAGTCGCTCTTGTATTGGTCTAGACTAGATCATGGGAAAATTGTATCGCGTCCTTAAAAATGTATTGTTGGATTATGAATCATTCGAGTTAGTATTTATAAATGAAATTTCGTTGTATTTTCTTTATTTCCTAATGTTTTCAAAATAAATATTATGTGATTGAAACGTTGTATAATTAAGCGGGTTGGCCTTCCAAGGTGGGAAGGTAGGTGCCCGCACGAGCCTAAATTGGGTCGTGACAAGTTGGTATCAGAGCCTAGGTTATTGGTCTACTAGGTACAAGAGCAATGTCTAGTAGAGAGCGTCAACCAACGAAAAAAATTCGTAGCCCAGGTGACTCACAGTCTCCCTCTCGCCCAAATAAATAAAATAGGATGAATCAAATCGCGTGGAATGGTACGTAGACGTCCGTACTCGTCCACGGGAGGCTATAGGGCATCTAGGAAAATTTCCCTTCTTTCTTTCAAATCATGCTACTCCAATCAAATTGGTATGTCGGTGTGCCCAATTGGTATCTAGATAATCCCAATTGGCATCCATGCACGAAAATCAAGTTGTAATTGAAATCTGATGTGATGTGTGTGGAGCATGGTAGAGTTAATATTTTAGTCGGAAAACGATCCAAGTTAGTATAAAATAGCAGCCAGGTATTACACCCCGTCGTTACGGTCACTTTCAAAATATTCGTGACATCGGCTCCAGAAGACATGCTTGAGCCGTCCCTTGCAACTTGGGAACCGTCAACTTGATCGGTAAATCATATGAGTCGCTCGTAAAGAATTAGATCGGGGCCCTCGAGCCTAGGTTTGACTGCTTCAGCGTCAGGCCTGTCACCCCAGCGGTGTCGTAATAGAGGCAGGGTAGAGAATCCCATTTGACCGCCCCAGCGTCACTTTTGACGCTGAAGCGGTGACGAGACCACCCCAGCGGTCATGAGTAGTGATTCCACCTATTTAATTGACATTTTGGGAATTGGCTTCGTTTCTCAAAACCCTAGAGGGTCCAGCCATCTTGGGAGTAATTTTACAGAAAAAAATGATACTTCCTTGGGAAAGATTATCCCCCTAACCTCTTCCATTCATTCTCCCAAAATTGATTCTCATTAAGGATCCTTTTCTAGAATCACAAATGGGTAGCTCAAATCTCTTAAATTCCAAAATTATGAACCGTTATCCTTCTTGATATAAAAGTCCCTGGAATATTTTCCTATGCTCATTATCGTAACATGATTCCCAACCTAATCCTTCACCTGTCCCATTAAAATATATATGGGTCTTTATTTTAGATCTTGGATATGGGTTTCTTGAAATAAGCCTAAAATGGTAATTTGACCAAACTAGTTACTTGAGTAGGGTCATGAAAGTCCTAAATAAAGGTTGGTTGATCAACTGGTGTTGTGATAGTGAATTTTTAGATAGGATAAAATTCCATATCTACATTAGCAATTTCGAAGTCCTTAAAAAGGGACCATAATGGTGAATTCTACTCTTGGGTCTCGTGGTTGTTTTCGAGCTTTTCATATGGATTACGCAGTGGTGATTAATTGAGGCATCATCGAATGTTCGTTGCACCCGCTCGGCCATGAGGTAGGTTATGGCTTCTTTTCGGTAGACTCCGATTAGTTTCCCGTATTGTTGTATAAAAGAAATAGAGAATGCATGCATGGGAACTCAGAGATTTGGGATGGAATTCTAGGATGGTATCTGTGTGTGACTTGTTTGTTCGGGCTGGTGGCCTGTAGACTCCATAGGTGTTGATGTTGTTTATTTCTTGATTATCGGTGGGTTTATGTCACTTGGGAGTAGCGGACGGATTCTACTTATGTTTAACAATGAAAACTTCTCGTAATACGTGACTACTTGTACTGAACATACATGCTTAGTGAACATATAATTGTGTTGCGGTCATGAATAAGACCCAAATCAGTAGTGGCAAATAACTAAGGCGTGAGTGAGAAACCCGTTCTAAGACAATAGGATAGGCTAGTAATGTGGTAATAATGTACGTAAATTGGAAGCCCTGATATGTGTTAGGACTAGCCACCCCGTTATGTCTGTGTATGGTTCCATTTTGATGGTTGATGCTACGAGTAGTGGTGAATATCAAAATCCGTGTTATTATCTTGATTTAGATATGGTTGCATATCCTTGATGGTATGACGTTATGATACATTGATGGCGTACCCCTTCGTGGTACTTGTGATATTGAACTGGATTGTTGAATACTTGATGTACGCATTGCACTCATTCTCACACATCCATGATACATGGCCGATACCCGGTGATGATCTGGTATCGTTGACTGTGTAAATTAATATTTGATAAGCTCCTTATTTGAGTGATTGTAAAGGCCGATGTCCGAAGATCCATTCCAGAATCATTAATTGTATGAACCGACGTTGATAACCTCTTTATTTAAGTGACAGTGAGAAGGCCGAAGTACGAGGTTCAATTTCAGAATCGTTGATAAGTGTATTGAATACATTCCCTCATATTCATATTGCGTGGCCGATAGTCGATAAGTATCCGGTATCGGTTATTGAGTGACTCTATTTGTTATATCCCGTATTTTGTATATTGGGACAATCCGAGTTAACCACGATAAGTTAGGGACAAGACTATTCTGGGATACGAAGTCGAGACTTTTAACCACGATTTTGTTTCAAGACATAAATCGCTTATGATTTTGTTGGCATGGAATATTAAGAAAAATTTGGGGTTAAAAGTGAATATTTAAAAGTTATTAATTCATGAATTACAAGGGCCAAGTGGCCGGCCAAAGGGGTGTGGGCCAAGGCCCACATGGATTCTTCATGTATGAATAAAAGATGACTAAGTCAATATATTCTTCATCTTCATCCCTTAGAACCTTGTAGAAAACTTGGAGCAAAACAAGTGGTGCTATTCGGCCATAGCTAGAAAAAGTGAGGTCCAAAAATTGATCAAGAAAAAATAATTTCTTCTAGCAAATCCAACCATTGAAGGGTCCTTGTTAATGTGGAGTTGTTGTTGGAGTCAACAAACCTCTCGTTTTCATCATTTACAACCCTAGCTAAGTTGTGAAGTTGAGTGGAAAAGGTAAGGTTTAATCTTCTTTTTCATATGTTATGAATGATTTGTACATGTTGTAGTGTGTGAAAATGGATGAGAATCATAAATTTTGTGTGTGGTGGTGGTGGCCGAATATGGGTCATCTTGCATAGCAAGGAATGAATTAATTTTCTTTAGTGTTTTGGTTGTTGTTGTTGTGGGTTCTATGTTGATAATGAAAGTTTAATGATTCAAGTTGGAATTGTAAGTGTTGTGGGCTGATTTGGAAGTGACGTGATTTTAATGTAGATTTCATATTTATGAGAATGACATTGTTAACGTGTTTATTGTTGGTGTAATTCATGAATTTGGGAGGGAGGAATGTATTGTTGTTGTTGTTCTCGGGTTTGGGATGGTTTTGGGTGGAGTGGAGCTTTGGTTGGGTTGTTTTGAATATTGTGCGGGTTGTTTGAAGTGTTCTTGAATCTTGTTTGAATGCTCTCGGATCAGTACTTGAACATGTAAGCGTCGATGTTGGTTTGAATGTATGTAGTGAATTGAACATAATTGGAATGTTGTCGAAATATGTGGAGAAGAGTTATTAGCGTTATAATGCGTTTTGAATTGATTATTGATGTTGTTAGTGTGGTTGTTGGTATTGTTGTTGAAGATTTGACCGAGTTGAATTCTCGGGGTTGTTGTATTTATAGGGGAAATGCTGCCCAAATTTTTGTAGAATTAAGTGCTAGCTTGGGATTGAATTCCTAAATTACCTATAGCTAATGTTTGGTATTTAATGACGTTATTATAGATCTTGGGGAGCCCGAGACTTCGGTTTGGATTAGCTTTGAGAGCGGACGAGGTATGTAAAGTCTAACCTTTCTTTCTTTTGGCATGTCTTAGTGGTAAGTAGGCTATGATACGAGCCTCGGGGTGATTCCATTCTTGAGATCCGAGCTTGTATACGATTCTTATTCGCTTCTTAAAGTTGGCTCTCTTAATGTAGTCGAACTAAGGTCCTTATGTTTTTATATGATTGGATTTCAAATGTTGCATAAAGAATTTTGGTTCTTAAAAAAATTCCGTAACTACGAACGATCGTAACTTTCATAGATGAGCTCGGATCGCTTCGAAACGTTCGTAGGAGGTTCTATAATGAATAATATCTCCAACCTTCTTAGGCGGGCTCGGATCGGTTGATACTTGTCCGTGGGCCCCCGAGACTTTTCTATGTTGGTTCTAACGACTTTCTGAATGAACTTAATGTGACTATCGACTTAACCCTCGAGTGTCGATTACTTACTTATCTATTGAGTCTATAATTATGATTTTTATGCATATGGTTGCTCACGATTCTGCTCGTGTATATGGTTGATACATCGTTCACCGAGTCCCAGGCCGGTTATATTATCGTGCGCACTATGCTATATTCCGGAGTATGATGTGTTATGGTTCGCCGGGTCCCTCGCTACAGGGCCGTGTTCCATTTATATTCTGGTGTTATGATGTGTTATGGCGTTATGATGTGTTATGGGATATGTCGGGTTTCGGAGATATGAAATCTTCTGGAGTATGATGTGTTATGGCGCCAATTACGGGTGGGCGACCATATTCCCTGAGCCCTATGCATGACTTGTGTTTTAAAAGCAAACATTTTGGTATTCTGGATATTGTACTTATTTCTGCACTTCTTGTTTCGATTATGATTCTGTATATTGTGTTTCATGCTTTGCATACTCAGTACATTTTCCGTACTGACACCCTTTCTTCGGGGGCTGCATTTCATGCTCGCAGGTATAGACGCCCATCTTGGTGATCCACCAGCTTAGGACACCTATTCTGCTACTTTGGAGTGCTCCTTCGTTCCGGAGCCTATATTTTGGTACATACTCTTCCATTGCATATGTATATGTTTATTCAGGGGTACGGCGGGGCCCTGTCCCGTCATATGATTCTGTTGTTACTCTTAGAGGTATGTAGACATACATGTGGGTCCTGATTGGTTACTGTACGACTATATCTGTGTGGATTATGTTTTGGGCGGTCCCGTCCGCCGTGGCAGCCTTGTCGGCTGCATGTGCATATGTTTGATATGTTATGTATATTATAATGACACTTGCGGCACGTACGTATATATGTTTGTATGCGACAGATTGAGACAACGTCCGACTTTTGTATACGTATAAATTATTTGTATGCCGATTCTGATTAATGAGTGTGTACGAGTGCCCAGCTCGGGCATTAGTCACGGCCTACGGGTTTGGGTCGTGACAAAAGTGGTATCAGAGCGGTTCGTCCTCGGAATGTCTACAGACCGTGTCTAGTAGCGTCTTGTTTATCGGTGTGTTGTGCACCACATCTATAAACAGGAGGCTACAGGACATTTAGGATGTTATCTTTCCTTCTGATCTTAGATCGTGCGATAGAGCGGTATTATCAGGATGACTCCTCCCTAACGAATTGTTATGTTTTCAGCGATGCCTCCCGAGAGGCGACGGTTGCCCGAAGGGCAAGAGTCGACGGCGGTGGGAGAGACCTAGCCGGAGCCGGAGAGTTACTAGGGCCCGTACTCGGCCCCGAGCTCGAGGGTTGTGCTCTCCGACGGCCGAGCTCTGCTACACCGCCGCTACGAGGAGCACGGGCGGCGGCGTGCGGATCGAGCGGCTCCACCGCGGCTCCCGGGGGTTCCGGTCTCGAGCCTCCGGCTCCTCGACCGGCGGAGGATAGGGCCATGCGAGATGCGGTCCGGTTGTTGACCGGAGTTGGTGGCGGGCGGGCTCGCGAGCACGGATTAGGGGGTGATTATGTGGACAGACATGACAGCCAGAGGGCCCGTGATTTCTTGACTTTTGGTCCTCCAGAGTTTTTCGGGCCGAAGCCCGAAGAGGATCCCCAGGAGTTTATTAGATAGATGCAGCGTACGTTGCGGCTCATTAAGGCTTCGGAGACTGAGTCTGTCGAGTTGGCTTCATATCGGTTGCGGGATGTAGGCACCCATTGGTATGAGTCTGGGGTTGTCTAGGGGCGAGGGTGCTCCTCCCGGTAGTGTGGGATGAGTTTACAGAGGCCTTTCTTGGCCACTTTTTGCCTCCAGAGATGCGGCGAGCTAGGGCTGAAAGATTCCTACTGTTAAGACAGTAGGGCAAGAGCGTCCGGGAGTATAGTCTGGAGTTTGATTCACTGGCTAGATATGCGCCCACTTTCGTAGCTGATATGACCGACAGGATGCATCGATATATGATAGGGTTGGATCGCTATTTGATTGATAGCTGTATGGAGTTGGCTTCTCAGCCCGGTATGAATATTGCATGGGTGCAGGCGCACGCCCAGGGTATGGAGGATAGACATAGAGGGCGTCAGCCCGACAGAGATTATGACAGGAGCCAGCCCAAGAGGCTAGATCGACCGGATATTAAGGAGTCTCGAAGCGGCCGGCCTCGGCGGCACAGATAGTAGTTATCCTTCCCGGCCGGCCACGGAGTACACCCTCACAAGCATATGCAGGAAAGCCGGCCGGTGCACGGGGTGGTGGGGAGCGGTCGAGGCTCACGGGCTTCGGGTTCACGGGTGGACGAGAGGTTCCGGTCGATCGAGGCCACCCATACCTGCGATATTCTCGGCTTGTGGGAGACATCACCAGGGAGAGTGTTATCGTGCCACGGGTGCTTGTTTACTTGTGGCCGTCGGGGCCATCTTGTGAGAGATTGTCTCTTGGGGTTAGTTCGTGGTGCGGCTCGGCCCTCGGGTCGGCCATGGTTCATCTTCATCTTCGTGGCTGTGCGCCACTGCGCCCGCGGGCGGGGGTACGCGGGCACCGGCGAGCCGCGGTAGAGGCCGTGGCGGAGCTTCCCGGTTCTAGCGGTCCCTCGAACCGCATATATGCCTGGCCGCCGACAGGATCAGGAGGCGTCACCTAATGTGGTTACAGGTATATTATTGATTTTCTCCCGAGATGTATATGCATTGATAGATCCAGGCTCCACTTTATCGTATATTTCTCCCCTTGTTGCTAGTAGAATTGGGATAAAACCCGAACCGATAGAACCGTTTGAGGTAGCTACACCGGTAGGAGATTCTGTTATAGC
Source organism: Lycium ferocissimum (assembly GCF_029784015.1). Taxonomy (NCBI): domain Eukaryota; kingdom Viridiplantae; phylum Streptophyta; class Magnoliopsida; order Solanales; family Solanaceae; genus Lycium; species Lycium ferocissimum. Next base: position 13,476 of record NW_026726100.1, read on the forward strand.
CAGGCAGGTATATAGAGATTGTTCAGTAATTATATGTGGCCGTTGTACCAAAGCAAATTTGATAGAACTGGATATGACTGAATTTGATATTATTATGGGTATGGATTGGCTAGCTTCTTATTATGCTAGTGTTGACTGCCATAAGAAGGTAGTCCGCTTCCAATTTGCAGGGGAACCAGTTATAGAGTGGTCAGAAAATACAGCATCGCCGAGGGGTAAGTTTATTTCATACCTCAAGGCAAGGAAGATGGTTCAAAAGGGTTGTATTTATCATCTGGTTCGTGTACATGACTTAAAAGCAGAAGCACCGACTCTTCAGTCAGTTCCAGTGGTTAATGAATTTCCAGATGTGTTCTCAGATGAGCTTCCAGGTCTTCCTCCTGAGCGGGAGATAGAGTTCACTATAGATGTCTTTGCGGACACTCGGCCTATATCTATTCCTCCGTACGGAATGGCACGTGCGGGCAATGGAAAGAATTGAAGGAGCGGTGAGGGATTTGTTAGAGAAGGGCTTCATTAGGCCCGACATCACCTTGGGAGCGTCGGTATTGTTCGTGAGAAAGAAAGCGAGTCGCCGCGGATGTGTATTGATTATAGGCGAGTGAATAAGGTAATCATAAAGAATAAATACCCCTCCCGGGATTGATGATTTGTTTGACCGGTTAATATGGGTGCTAGGTGTTTCTCAAAAATAGACCTGCGGTCAGGCTACCACCAGGTGCGGGTACGAGAATTACCGCGGCTAGCTCCAGATCATGAGTAGGATAATTTCTCTCGTGCTTTCTGAGCTGCCGGGAGGCATAGGCTATGACTCTGCCATGCTGCATTAATACACACCCCAATCCAACACCAGAAGCATCACAATAGATAACATAACCATCTGGTCCCTCGGGGAAGAGTCGGAATCGGAGCCGTAGTCAACTTCTCTTTCGAAGAATCGGAAGCTCCGTTCGCAAGCATCGCTCCACCGGAACTTAGGCGCAGCTTTCCGAGTTAGCCTTGTTAAAGGCGCTGAAATCGAAGCAAACTTCTCCACAAATCTCCTGTAATATCCTGCCAGTCCCAGAAAACTACGTACCTCCGTAGGTGTCGTAGGTCTAGGCCAATTCTTTACGGCCTCAATCTTTTGGGTATCCACTCGGATGCCATCAGCTCCAATAATGTGCCCCAGGAATACCACTGAAGTCATCCAGAATTCACATTTAGAAAATTTAGCATATAGTTTCTGGTGCCGGAGTACCCCAAGTACCGTCCTCAAATGATCTGCGTGCTCTTCTTCTGACCGAGAATAGACCAGAATATCATCGATAAATACAATCACGAACATATCTAAGAACGGTCTGAATACCCGATTCATCAGGTCCATAAATACGGCTGGAGCATTAGTCAGCCCAAAAGACATCACTCTGAATTCATAATGCCCATATCGGGTCCTGAATGCTTCTTAGGAATATCGACTCTCGTACACTTACAGGCGTGTGCACGCACACGGGCAATATCCATCCGAGCCCGGTTATGCCATCACCAAGCAAATACAACCACACATCGGTCGACCCCATCACATACCGTATCCGGTCATATCGACTACATAAGTGGACGCATATCGGCCGGTGAATCAAACTCCGACTATATTCCCGGACACTCGTCCTCTCTGAACAACAGAATCATCTACCCCGGCTCGCCGCGGCTACGGGGGCGGAAATGGCCAAGAAAGGCCTACGTGAACTCGCCCCATACTGCTGGAGGGGCACCCTCTCCCCTGGACAACTCCCAGGACTCGAACTAATTAGCCGCTACATCATGCAATCGGTATGACTAACTCAATAGACTTGGTCTCGGAAGCCTTAATAAGCTGCAACGTACGCTGCATCTCCCGAACAAACTCATAAGGGTCTTCCACGGGCTTTGACCCGAAAAACTCTGGGGGACCACAAGTAAGGAAATCACGGGCCATCTGATTGTCATACCTGTCCGCACGATCACCTCCTGATCCCTGCCTGTGAACCTGACCCGCCATCAACCTGGTCAATAGCTGAACTGTATCCCGCATAGCCCTATCCACCGCCCCTGACTGAGGGACTGGAGGCTCGGGTGCTAGAACCTCGGGAGCTGGGGGTGGAGCCACCCCGACCCGCGTGCCCCGCCGCTCCAAGCCCCTCTCGATGCGGTGGTGTAGCCGAACTGGCATCGGGGGCACAATCTCGGAGGTACGAGTCTCGGCACGGGCCCCGGTAACTCTCCCGGCCCTGGCCGGTCTCCCCCACTGCTCGTAGACTTGCCCTTACGGGAAACTCGTCGCCTTCGAAGGCATCACCGAAAACATAACAATTCGTTAGGGAAAAGTCATCCCGACAACACGCCTATCGCACGATCTAGGATCGAGGAGGAAAGATAACACCCTAAATGTCCCGTAGCCTCCCGTTTATAGATGTGGTGCACAACACACCGATAAACAAGACTTACTAGACACGGTCGTAGACATTCCGAGGACGAACTCGCTACGATACCACTTTTGTCACGACCCAACCCCGTAGGCCGTGACTAGTGCCCGAGCTGGACACCCAAACACATTCATTAATCCGAATCACATACAGATGACTTATACGTATACAAATATCAGATGCTGTCTCGAACTGTCTCAAATACAAACATATATATCACAGAAGCCGGCAAGGCTGCCACGGCGAATGGGATCGCCCAGAACATATAACATACGAACACGCTGCATGCAGATAGGCACTGACCCACGTATACGTCTACGGACCTCTAAACGGAACAACGTAATCATATGACGGGACAGGGCCCCGTCGTGCCTCGAACAAGCAAATACATATGCAACGGACGAATATATACCAAAATGTGGGCTCCGGAATAAAGGGAGCACTCCAACAGCGGGATAGGTGTCCTAGATCGGCGGATCACCGAGCTGTACGTACGTCCGTACCGCGGCATGAAACGCGGCCCCCGGAAGAAAGGGGTCGATGGGAATATGTACCGAGTATGCAAGCGAAGATACGATAAACAAATCTCGAGGCATAATCGAAAGCAGGAAATGCGTAAAGTAAGTGCATATCCACAATACCACAATGTTTATTTTCAAGATACAAATCATGCATAGGGCTCAGAAAATATGGTCGCCCGCCCGTCAATGGCGCCATAACACATCATACTCCAGAAGATTTCATATCTCCGAAACACGACATATCACATATCACATATACACGGTACCCGGCCCTGTAGCGGAGGGGCTCGGCGAACCGGACACATCATAACACCAAATATACACACGGTGCACCGCCCCATATGGCAGGGGCTCGGCCGAACCGACACATCATACCCGGGAATATCACATAGTGCGCACGATAACATAACCGGCCCAGGACTCAGCGAGCGATGCAATAACCATTAGCCCGAGCAGAGTAGTGAGTAACCATATGCATAAAATCATTATCGTAGACTCAAAAGATAAGTAAACTGACCATACTTGAAGTCGGGCTAATAGTCATATCCTATTCTTTCAAAAGCCATCAGAAATACATAAAGGAAAGTCGCGGGACCCACGGATGGGTGTCGACCCAAGGCAGGCCTGCTGTTATATCCCGTATTTCGTAGATTCGGATATTTCGAGAAAGTCGTGGCAAGATAAAGACAAGACCATTTTCAAGAGTTATTTTAATATACGAGTGTCATGAATATTATTTATGAACAAAGTGGTAGTATGGAAATGTTGAGAAAGGTTAAGGGTAAAAAGGAAAATTCACAAAATGGCCATGGTAATATTGCGGAAGGCTAGGGGCAAAATGGAAATTTCACAAAAGTCTTGAAAATTCTTGAAGAATGTCATGTTGGCCGAATGGTGTGCCATATTTTATTAAATGGGGGATTAATTGTAAATTATGAAAATTACATGGATCAAGCTTGTTAAGAAGACACTTAGTCTTTCTTTGTTGGAATTCGAAATTTCAAGAAAAGAGAGAGAGGAAAAATCTAGAGAAGTGGAGAGAGGGGCATGTGCCCCTCACATGCTTGTATAATTATATATACATGGAGTTCATCTTTAATGCAAGACATGGAGAGAAAGCAAGAAAAAAAAAGGGAGAGGGAGAAGAACACCAAGGGCCATTCGGCCCTACTTGAAAAAAAAAAAAGGAACCTTGAGAAAAATTTTGCAAAAATTATTTTCCTACCAATTGAAGGGCCCTTAGCAAGGTGGAGTATTCATTGGAGCAAGAAAGTTTCATATTCTTGCAAGTTACAATTCTAGTCAAGTGGGGAGGCAAGAAGGAAAGGTAAGAATCAATTTATTTTTATGTGTTATAAGTAATTATGTATGTTGTGGCATGTAAAGGTTGATAAAATTCATGGAAGTGTGAAAAATGCATGTGGCCGTGAGGTTGGTATGCTATGGTAATGGTGAACCAAGTATTTTAGTATATTTTGATTATTGTTGTTGCGAATTCTACGTTGACAATGAAAGTGTGAAGATTTTAGTTGAAGTTGTAGATGTTGGTTTGGCCGTTGTGTGTGTTGAGGTGTTGTGTAGGGAGGATGAATTAAATATATGTAGTAAGTTAGTTGTTGTTGAAATATATAGAAATGGGTGATAATGCATGAAAATTCATGGAAATGTGTGTGTTGTGTTAGCCGTGTGTGGTGTATGGTTGGCCGTGTATGTGTAATGTTATGTGGAAAGAATGGATTAACTTTATGTAGTGTGTTGCTTGTTGTTGTAATATATACAAAAAGATGGAAAGTTCATGGAAATATGTATGTAGTGTTGTGGCCGAGAATGGTGATGTTTTGGCAAGCTATGATGAATTGACTTCATGTGGTATCCTAGTTGATGTCGTTGTAGATTTTATGATGAAAAATGAGAATTTAACGGTTAGAGATGGAGTAGTGTATGAATTGAATTGATTTGAATTGAATTGAATTGAATCGAATCGAATTGAATTGAATTGTTGGTATTGTCGTTGATAATGTGGCCGAGTTCCATTCTCGGTTGTTGTTGTTGAATTGGGCCAGTTAGAATCTCGGGATGGCGCATTTACTGGGGAAATGCTGCCGAAATTTTGGTAGACAAGTGTTACTTTGAGAATTTACTTAAATGCCTCTAATTAAGGTTTGGTAAATGTGACCAATTTGTAGATTTTGGTGGATTTGGAACTTGAATTTGGAGTCGCGCATGAGGCGAAAAAGGTATGTAAGGCTTCACTATCCTTCTTTGGCATGTCTTAGATGTAATAGGCTTGAATACGTGTCTCGGGGATTACTCTAATTCTAGAAATCCGAGCTTGAATTTGACTCTATTCATTCAAGAAAGTTGAATTAAATGCTCACGAAAAGTTGAAAGAAATGTCTACACACCTAGAACTTGCATGAATAAGATCCGACTACCCTAAAACTCTCCTAAGTCTTGTCATGAAACGTATTACACGTAAATCGTGTACGCCGCCTCATTTGACCCGAGGTGGGCCCGCTATTCCCTAATTTCCTACTATGGCTCCATTTGGCTTATTTCCGTATTACAGATAAAGGAAACTCTTGAACATCATTCCAACTACTGAGTAATAGTTGTTTTAACTAATCCCTCGATTTCAAGGCAAGATTTTCTTCATAAAAGTTCCTAAATGTTTTCCAAGGTATTCATTTTTCTCCAAATCCAAGTTGTACGATTTTGAAAGTTCTTATGATTAAAACAATGACTATGATTCTATGATGATCATGATGATGTCAAATATGAGAAAATGACTATGACATGACATGATATGACACGACATGATTTGATATGAGATGATATGCTATGACAGACACGATATGCTACGATATGACATGATATGAAACGATATGGTACGAAATGACATGTTCTATGTTCTCTTAATGTTATTCTCTGTTGGTAGTCTAGCCTTTATGATTATCGATCCTTCAAGGTGAGACAAAGCGCCATGATTACTCCATAATGCGATAGGAGGTTTCCGACCTTACGTCCCTCCGACGAGTACATAACTTTTCGGGGCTTCGCATGCCATACCCGTATATGGGTTTGGGGGATGGGATACATGGAATATGCGGGGAATGGGAAGGAGACATGTTACATTGCCACACAGTGGTGGCTTATCATCCCGGACGCGGGGATGCCGGGACGGATATATGGGTGAGCCGACGTATTTCGGCGCTTGTGGGGCGAGCCGACATGTTCGCGCTATGATACCATATGACCGCACAAGCATGCATGGCATCCGCCCCGTGGGCACTCATATGCACAGTCTCGGCTTTACATTATATGTTCCATATGTCCGTATTACGGCTTTACGGGATATGTTCCACATGTACAAAGCTTGCGCCTTACACATGATATGTCCTATATGTATAGGTTACATTTCCATATGCACGACTTACTCCCGATGCGTGATATGTCTCATATGTACGGGATATGCTCTACATCTCCATACCGTTGTTGCACATGATTATGTCTCTTTCTATGTTACCATCCATGTCTTACATACTCGGTACATTGTTCGTACGACCCCTCTTCTTCGGGGCGCGTTTCATGCCGCGTTGTGTGAACCTGCATGAGCCGAAGCTAGCATAGAAGATGTCCGGCGGGGTTGGTAGGCTCCACTTGTCCCGGAGTGTCTTTGCCGAGTCAGAGTATATGTGCCATGATGATTTGTTCAGAGTTAGAGACTTTGCAGACAGAGTCGTGGGTAATGGGTTGTCAGTCTGTAAGCGGCTCCAGCAGCCGACATGTTATTATGTTTCGTGTCACGAGTCTTATATGACGTCAGTTTTTTCTTATGGAAAAAAAAATTTCTATGTATTAATTTCTAACGGATTCATAAGTTCATATGTGTAACGAGAGTTAGCGGGTTCGCTCGGCTCCGGTTACGGGGTCGGGTGCCCATCACACCCTAGTAAAGTCGGGGTGTGACAAAGTGGTATCAGAGCCGGGGTCGGTCCAAGGGTTGTACGCAAAGTCGTGTCCGGTAGAGTCACTTTATGGGTGTGAAGCCGGCCACATTTATAAACGGAGGTCTATGGGGCATTTAGGAATGGTTGACTTTCTTTCTGTCATTAGATCGTGCGATAGAGCCAAGTCATAGGAAGTAAGATTTATTATATTAATCGTTGATTTCCGTAGGCTCCCAGTATCGGCGGAAAAAGGCGAAGGATGATATGGAAGTCAAACGAGGTGTGACCGGGTAGATGTATTTGTTCTGCTACGTGGAGCTGGGCGCCAGACAGGAAATAGTCATACATGCAGGCGGAAGGTGGACATCGGGAAAAGGAAAGGGCAAAACAGTCATTGTAAAAGAAAGGACGTATTACGAAAATGTTTCGGAAGCTGTAAGACTTCGACTTGATCCAGAACATGTAATAAAGGCCATGTGAGGAAACGGACGCGAAAGTATCAGCCTTAAGACATCGGATTCCAGCAAAGTTTCGAGGTTAAGCGTGCTCAGGTGGGAGGATGGGTGACCCCCTGGGAAGTTTGCAAGAAATTTTACATATTCGGACATAAGAGACAAATGAGAAATTAGCGTAGCCTAAGGAAAACTAGAGTATATGGAATGGCTGGGAACCTTAAGAGGACGCGTAAGACGAGGTGAATTAGCTCGGAAAAGAGACAGAAAATGTATTACAGCTTTAGAATTAGGATAGGCTTGAACAGCGTTTGGAAGTATTTGGTGGGTTAGTGGATAACATATATATATATGTATAAAGGTGTGGGACATTCCATATGATTGTACCGGTGGACATGTGAATCCCAGCAACCGAAGTTACGGTACAAAGGCATTAATCGAGTAAGGGTACCGAAGTTCGAGTGATAGCAAGAGTAAATGATACAAGTGTTGCAAAGTAAGCTGTTATTATTCTACTATAGATTGAGATTGGGAATGAGGATATGAGACGAAGTGTAAATAGATAATGGTATAGGTACGCCCCAAAAGGGGGGGAGAACAGATGATCTGGAAAGGACAAAGATAATGAGTGGGCGCAGTAGATTAGAAAATCTATGACATGGAATAAGGACTCCTGTAAAGCCCACGAAATCCGATTATAAAGGAAATGAGGTAAAGGGTAAGGAATTGGCTCGAAGGAAAGGACAATGATAAAAGAATCCTCCCGAAATGTTACAAACCCTATAAGATTAGTTGAACATTCTAGGACGAATGTTCTAAAGGGGGGGGAGGATGTTATATCCCGTATTTCGTAGATTCGGATATTTCGAGAAAGTCGTGGCAAGATAAAGACAAGACCATTTTCAAGAGTTATTTTAATATACGAGTGTCATGAATATTATTTATGAACAGTGGTAGTATGGAAATGTTGAGAAAGGTTAAGGGTAAAAAGGAAAATTCACAAAATGGCCATGGTAATATTGCGGAAGGCTAGGGGCAAAATGGAAATTTCACAAAAGTCTTGAAAATTCTTGAAGAATGTCATGTTGGCCGAATGGTGTGCCATATTTTATTAAATGGGGGATTAATTGTAAATTATGAAAATTACATGGATCAAGCTTGCTTAAGAAGACACTTAGTCTTCTTTGTTGAATTTCAAGAAATTTCAAGAAAAAGAGAGGAAAAATCTAGAGAAGTGGAGAGAGGGGCATGTGCCCCTCACATGCTTGTATAATTATATATACACATGAGTTCATCTTTAATGCAAGACATGGAGAGAAAGCAAGAAAAAAAAAAGGGAGAGGGAGAAGAACACCAAGGGCCATTCGGCCCTACTTGAAAAAAAAAAAAAGAAGGAACCTTGAGAAAAATTTTGCAAAAATTATTTTCCTACCAATTGAAGGGCCCTTAGCAAGGTGGAGTATTCATTGGAGCAAGAAAGTTTCATATTCTTGCAAGTTACAATTCTAGTCAAGTGGGAGGCAAGAAGGAAAGGTAAGAATCAATTTATTTTTATGTGTTATAAGTAATTATGTATGTTGTGGCATGTAAAGGTTGATAAAATTCATGGAAGTGTGAAAAACATGCATGTGGCCGTGAGGTTGGTATGCTATGGTAATGGTGAACCAAGTATTTTAGTCGATATTTTGATTATTGTTGTTGCGAATTCTACGTTGACAATGAAAGTGTGAAGATTTTAGTTGAAGTTGTAGATGTTGGTTTGGCCGTGGGTGTGTGTTGAGGTGTTGTGTAGGGAGGATGAATTAAATATATGTAGTAAGTTAGTTGTTGTTGAAATATATAGAAATGGTTGATAATGCATGAAAATTCATGGAAATGTGTGTGTTGTGTTGTAGCCGTGTGTGGTGTATGGTTGGCCGTGTATGTGTAATGTTATGTGGAAAGAATGGATTAACTTTATGTAGTGTGTTGCTTGTTGTTGTAATATATACAAAAAGATGGAAAGTTCATGGAAATATGTATGTAGTGTTGTGGCCGAGAATGGTGATGTTTTGGCAAGCTATGATGAATTGACTTCATGTGGTATCCTAGTTGATGTCGTTGTAGATTTTATGATGAAAAATGAGAATTTAATGGTTAGAGATGGAGTAGTGTATGAATTGAATTGATTTGAATTGAATTGAATTGAATCGAATTGAATTGAATTGTTGGTATTGTCGTTGATAATGTGGCCGAGTTCCATTCTCGGGTTGTTGTTGTTGAATTGGGCAGTTAGAATCTCGGGGATGGCGCATTTACGGGGGAAATCTTTGCCGAAATTTTGGTAGACAAGTGTTACTTTGAGAATTTACTTCTAAATGCCTCTAATTAAGGTTTGGTAAATGTGACCAATTTGTAGATTTTGGTGGATTTGAAACTTGAATTTGGAGTCGCGCATGAGGCGAAAAAGGTATGTAAGGCTTCACTATCCTTCTTTGGCATGTCTTAGATGTAATAGGCTTGAATACGTGTCTCGGGGATTACTCTAATTCTAGAAATCCGAGCTTGAATTTGACTACTATTCATTCAGTAAAGTTGAATTAAATGCTCACGAAAAGTTGAAAGAAATGTCTACACACCTAGAACTTGCATGAATAAGATCCGACTACCCTAAAACTCTCCTAAGTCTTGTCATGAAACGTATTACACGTAAATCGTGTACGCCGCCTCATTTGACCCGAGGTGGGCCCGCTATTCCCTAATTTCCTACTATGGCTCCATTTGGCTTATTTTAAAATTACGGATAAAGGAAACTCTTGAACATCATTCCAACTACCGAGTAATAGTTGTTTTAACTAATCCCTCGATTTCAAGGCAAGATTTTCTTCATAAAAGTTCCTAAATGTTTTCCAAGGTATTCATTTTTCTCCAAATCCAAGTTGTACGATTTTGAAAGTTCTTATGATTAAAACAATGACTATGATTCTATGATGATCATGATGATGTCAAATATGAGAAAATGACTATGACATGACATGATATGACACGACATGATTTGATATGAGATGATATGCTATGACAGGACACGATATGCTATGATATGACATGATATGAAACGATATGGTACGAAATGACATGTTCTATGTTCTCTTAATGTTATTCTCTGTTGGTAGTCTCGCCTTATGATTATCGATCCTTCAAGGTGAGACAAAGCGGCCATGATTACTCCATAATGCGATAGGAGGTTTCCGACCTTACGTCCCTCCGACGAGTACATAACTTTCTTTGGGCTCTCATGCATGCCATACCTGTATATGGGTTGGGGGGATGGGATACATGAATATGTGGGGAATGGGAAGGGAGACATGTTACATTGCCACCTGGTCGGTGGCTTATCATCCGGACGCGGGATGCCCGGACGCGGGATATATGGGTGAGCCGACGTATTTCGGCGCTATGTGGGCGAGCCGACTTGTTCGGCGCTATGATACCATATGACCAGACAAGCATGCATGGCATCCGCCCCCAGGGGCACTCATATGCACAGGTCTCAGCTTTACATTATATGTTCCATATGTCCAGATTACAGCTTTACAGGATATGTTCCACATGTACAGGTTGCAGCTTTACACATGATATGTCCTATATGTATAGGTTACCTGTTCCATATGCACAGCTTACTCCCTGATGCGTGATATGTCTCATATGTACAGGATATGCTCTACATCTCCATACTGTTGTTGCACATGATTATGTCTCTTTCTATGTTACCATCCATGTCTTACATACTCAGTACATTGTTCGTGCGACCCCTCTTCTTCGGGGCACGTTTCATGCCGCGGAGTGAACCCGGATAAGTCAAGCTAGCATAGAAGATGTCCGGCGGGGTTGGTAGGCTCCACTTGTCCCGGAGTGCTTTGCCGAGTCGAGTATATGTGCCATGATGATTTGTTCGAGTTAGAGACTTTGCAGACAGAGTCGTGGGTAATGGGTTGTCGATGTAAGCGGCTCCAGCAGCCGACATGTTATTATGTTTCGTGTCACGAGTCTTATATGACGTCAGATTTTTCTTATGGAAAAAAAAAATTTCTATGTATTCATTTCTAACGGATTCATAAGTTCATATGTGTAACAAGAGTTAGCGGGTTCGCTCGGCTCCGGTTACGGGGTCGGGTGCCCATCACACCCTAGTAAAGTCGGGGTGTGACACCTGTCTACGGAAAACATAATCATAACATGCTAAAGAATCTCCTACGAGCAAATCAAGGCGATCCGGTTCTGTCTACGAAAGTTACGGCCCTTTTTCCGACGTAGAACTTTTTAAGAACAAAACTTTTTATGCAAAATTTGAAAACCAAATATTCCAAGAACATAAGGGCCATTATTCCATCACATTATGAATGTCAAAGATAACGTACAAATAAGAATCGTAGGCATACTCGGATCGCAAGAACAGAATTTCCTCGAGGCTCGTGTCATAGCCTATTTACAACTAAGGCATGCCAAAAGAAGGAAGGGCTAGGCTTTACATACCTCGTTCGCCCTCAAAGCTAGTCCAAATCAAGCCTATGTCTCGGACTCCCCAAGATCTACACAATATCATTAAATACCAACGTTACTATAGGCATTTAGGAGTTCATTTCCAAACTAGTACATAATTCTACGGAAATTTAGGCAACATTTCCCCTGTAAATGCACAACCCCGAGAATTCAACTCGGCCAAATTCATCAACAACAACACCAACAATCATTCTAAAAACATCAACAATCAATCCGAAATGCATTATAACATTAGATACTCTTTCTACATAATCCAACAACATTCATTATATTCAATTCAACGGCTTACATTCAAGCCAACATCAACGCTTATACATTCAAATACTAGTCCGAACCCATACCAACAACATTCAAGAACATTTTAAACAATTCACACAATATTTCAAACATCCCAAACAACACTCCAACTTACCCGAAAACTGCCCCAAACCCGAGAACCACATCCATAACACATTCCTCACTTCCGAATCATGATTTGCACCAACAATCCACACTCTAACAATGTCATTCTTATAAATATGGAAATTACATTAAATGCACACAATCCTCCAAATCAGTATAACATTTACAATATCAATCTTGAGTCATCAAACTCTTATTGCCAACATAGAATTCATAACGACAACAATCAAAATACTAAATAGAATTAATCCATTCTTGTCATATGACATGACCTATATTCGGCCAACACTACATATACACATATTGATGATTCCTATCCATTTCTTCACACTACACAACTAAACATGCTACATAGAATTAATTCATCACTTCAACACAACACACACCTCCACACGGCTACAAGCCATGCACGGCTCAACTTCCCTATGCCATATTTCATGAATTTCATCCATTTTGACATACTACAACATGCACACATCATTCATAACACATAAAAACAAGATTAACCCTTACCTTTCTTCTTAACTTCACAACTTGGCTAGGGTTAGCAAGGATGAAAACGAATGGTTTATTGCCCCAAACAACAACTCCACGTTAACGAGGACCCTTCAATTAGTGGGTTTTCTAGGAAGAAATAATTTTGTGATGGCTAAATTTGATCTTCAATTTTTTGGGGTCTTGGCCGAATGGTTGGTGTTGTTCTTCTCCAAGGTTCTTGATTTTTTTCTAAGTGTGGACAATGAGAAAGATGACTTAGTAGTCATCTTTTATGCTCACATATGAATTATACAAGTGTCCATGGCCCACACATGGGTTGGACCAATTAAACTTGGCCACAAAAATGTGTAGGGGCCATCCCATGCCACACGGCCAAATGGGGCATTTTTCATGAATTTCCAACTTCTCAGTACTCCACTTTTAGTCCCAAATTTTCATAAATGTTCCATGCCAACAAATTCATGAACAACTTATGTCTTAAAACAAAATCGAAGGTCAAAAGTCTCGACTTCGTATCCCGAAATGGTCTTGTCCCTAACTTATCATAGTTAACCCGAATTGTCCCAATGTACAAAATACGGGATATAACACTGAAAGTATCCGTGGAAGTCCCGACGAGCTGAACAAGTTCTGATTATATAAGTGTGTTCCCACTTCATTTATTTCATTTCCACACACTTCTTCATCTCTCTCAAGACCTCTAGAAGGTTCCATATATTTCATCCACAAGAAAACAAAGGAAATCAAAGATCAATATCAAGAATTCAAATGAATCAAGTGTATGAAATCTATCGAAGTTCATCCAAGCTAAGAAAGGAAGTGAGTTAGGGTTTTTGGTGCAGGAAGAGTATTGCTATTCAAGGCTTGTTCCTACAATATCTAAGGTAAGACTTATGATCTTTTCATGTTGTTTAAGGTCTTGAGAAGTTGAAACACTTGGATTATAGAAGAATATAGAAAGTGGGTCATAAATGCTAGAATAGTGTCATTGTTGAGTAGTAGTTGGAACGAATCATGGATATGGATATGTTATGGTTATAAGTAGATTATGAATGGTATGTAGAACATGGAATGAGTACCATATGTGAAAGAACATGATAGTGAAATATGGTCATGACCATGGAGGAATTGAAGTGAAATTTGCTAAATGCGGGTAACGCAAATGAATGACGATTGTTGTTATGATATTGTAATTGTTGTTATGAATGTTTTGGAGATGATATGGAATATGGAGGAAGTAGTATAAACAAAGGAAATGCTGCCCGATTTTATCTAGTTTTAGTAAGCACGTTCTTGTAATTATTTAGCTAATGTCGATACGAACTCTCTTGAAGGTATAAACGCGGGCATTAAAGGAAAGCAAGCAAGCGATAGATTAAGCGATAGATTAGTTAAACAACAAAGGTATGTAAGGCTCAACCTTTCTTCCTAAGGCATGAATCCTATGCATGATTTTCCTCCTTCTTCATGAATTTCCTATATTCGGAAGACTAAGAGCCTATGTTCATGAATAGCCAAATGAGATGAGAGATACATTACGAACACGATAATGATAATGATAAGCTTAAGTCTAAAGATTCTAGAGATCACGATATGATGTACCTACAAAGTTAATGATGTTGACTACGATTCATTGATGTTTTCCTCATGTGCACTCACCTTAAAATGTTAGTCCCTCCAAGGTGAGATATAACGACTATGATTACTCCATAACGTAATCGGGGGGTCACGACCTTATGTCACCCCGATATAGCTATAGCTGCTTTCAAGTCCTAATGTATGTTTTAAAGATAAATGTATGATGATGTCTGGCTTATGATATGCCTATGAGTATGATAATGTTAAGTTATGATGAGTATATGATGATATGGTTCCACCGCGCCTAAATGGCCGGGCATGTCACCGCGAAGGCGGGCTGTATACGATTACACCGTGCCTAGATGGCCGGGCATGTCACCGCTAAGGCGGGCTGCTATGTTTACACTGAGCCTAGAGAGCCGGGCATGACACCACTAGTGGGCTGCATATGAGGGTTACCCGGATGCGATTTAACGATGATGATGTATGAATGATATGATGATGTATGTATGATAAAATGATGTATACGCTATGGTAACTCGTACGATATGCTACGTATGATATATGTATAAAATGTATCCATTCAAAGAGTACGCAGGTTATGTATTCATCTTATGCCTTATGATTTCTCTGTTATGTTCACTTCATTCATGCCTTACATACTCAGTACAATGTTCGTACTAACGTCCGTTTTCTTTGGACGCTGTGTTCATGCCTATAGGTAGACAGGGAGGCTATCCAGACTCGTAAGAGCTATTAGCTAATTGAGAGCACTCCATTTTCCGGAGGTGCCATTGATTATTCTTTTGGTATATATATGTATATGTATGTTTTGGGCACGACGGGGTCCTATCCCATCCATTTGTCTAGTACTCTAGTAGAGGCTCGTAGATACGCAGTGTGGGTAGTATGGTCTCACAGTTTTTCATCATATGTATATGTATATAGATATGTATATTATTTTGATAGCCGAAGGGCTTACGTATATAAAGTGAATATGTTTCAAATGATAATAGCTTTCCATGATTACGAGCATAAGTAGTATGAATGAACACAGGATGAGTAATAGAAGGAGCGGTGCTCGGTGGTCAGCCCTGGGTACCCGTCATAGCCAGTAACCGGGTCGTGACAAAGAGGCTCGTAGATACGCACGTGTGGATTGTTGGTGTCCCGTGACGATATCAGTGTACATTTTTGTATATCATTTTTGGTAGCCGTACATGCTTATATATATGTATGTATAGCCTTGGGATATTTATATATATATGTGTTCAGGTTGAGTATGATGATTAGTCATATGAGCGGTGCTCGGTAGTTAGCTCCGGGTACCCGTCATGGCCCCTAGTTGGGTCATGACAAAAGTGGTATCGGAGCAGTTCAGTCCTAGGAAGTGTCTACGAGCCGTGTCTAGTAGAGTCTTGTTTATTGTGTGTAGCGCGCCACACTTATAAACAAGAAGCTGCAGGACATTTAGGAAAAATGACCATTCTTCTTCTTATGAGATCGTGCGATAGAGCTGTATTATAAGATTCTCTCCTCCCTAATGGTGTGTTATGATTTCAGTGATGCCGCCAAAGAGAAAAGCTACAGTCGCCCAGAAGGGCAAGGCTACGACAGAGAGGCGGATAGAAAGGGGGCCGCCAACTCATGTAGAAGAAGGCGAATCCCATAATGAGGCTCCATCTAGTACCTCTCCCACTCCGCCTGTTATAGAAGAGTAAGAAGGGGCTTTAGTTCCAGCTCCTATGCCTCCAGTTCCTCCACCGGCTACTTCAGGTCAACAAATGACCGAGGCTATCCACTTATTTGCATAGTTAGTTGCCGCCCGAGCGCGGGGCGAGTTCGGGTTCGGCGACGTGGCGACTAGTACTCGAGCGCGGGATTTTATGACTTTGAACCCTCCAGAGTTTTTGTGTCAAAACCGGATGAATACCCACAAGGCTTTATTGATGAGATGTTGAGAACATTGAAAATTATTCATGCCTCCGATACTGAATCTGTGGAATTGGCGTCTTATAGATTTCGGGATGTGGCCATCCTTTGGTATAATAATTGGATATCCTCAAGAAAGGAAAATGCACCTCATCCAGTATGGCAAGAATTTGTGGATGCTTTCCTTCGTCATATTTGCCACCCGAGGTTCGTCGAGCTAGAGTGGATAGATTCCTAAATTTGAAGCAAGGGAATATGAGCACCCGGGAGTATAGCCTTCACTTTAATTCATTGGCTAGATATGCTCCGACCATGGTGGCTGATATGGGAGATAGAGTGCATAGGTTTGTGAGAGACCTAGGGCCGCATTTGTTTAAAGATTGCCCGACAGCTTCATTACAGGAGGGGATGGATATTTCCCGTATTCAGGCCCATGCCCAGAACTTAGAAGAGCAACAACACCCGCAAAGGGGTGAGCGGGATATTGATAGAGGGCAAAGTAAGAGGGCCAGATCTATGGGTACAGGTAGCGACTATAGAGGGGGATCGAGGCAGTCCTATCCTAGATATTCAGGCCAGGCAGTGACTAGTGCACCTCCTCGGTTTACAGGCAGGAGATTTGATTGCTCCATTCATTCAGGATAGGGTCAGAGTTCGAGAGCCTCAGGTTCTCAGGTTGGGGGTGATTATAGCCAGAGGAGACCACCGGTCCCACGATGTAGTCAGTGCAGAAAGTTACATTCGGGCCCGTGTCGCCAAGGTATAGATGCTTGTTATGTTTGTGGACAGACCGGGCACGTGATGCGTGACTGTCCCTCGAGGTATGGTAGAGGTGGGGTTCAGCCCACGGGGTCAACAACTGGTTCTTCTTCTTCTGTGCGCCCGATAGGGTAGACTCCCCAGATTCCAGCAGGTCGAGGTAGAGGCATAGGGGGAGCGTCTAGTTCAGGTGGTACCCAGCCCCGTATCTATGCTTTAGTCGGACAACCGGATCTTGAGTCCTCCCCGGATGTGGTTATAGGTATATTGACTATATTCTCTCATGATGTTTATGCATTGATAGATTCGAGTTCTACGTTATCCTATATTAATCCCTAAATAGCTGGTTGTATTGGGGTGAAACCCGAGCCAATTAAACCTTTTGAGGTGTTTACTCCGGTTGGTGATCCCGTGATAGCTAGACAAGTGTACAAGAATTGTGTAATCGTGGTATGTGAACGCCAGATCCAAGTTGATTTAATTGAGCTGGAAATGTTAGATTGTGATGTGATTATGGGTATGGATTGGTTGGCTTCATGTTATGCCAATGTTGATTGCCGAATGAAAGTTGTTCGATTCCAATTTCCGGGAGAGCCCATGCTTGAATGGAAAGGTAATACGGTGTCTCCTAGAGGTAGGTTTATTTCCTACCTTAAGGCAAGGAAGATGATAGCTAAAGGCTATATTTATCACCTAGTTCGAGTTCAGGATACCGAAGCAAAGCCACAGACTTTTCAATCCGTTCCGGTAGTGAATTTCCAGATGTATTTCCAGATAAACTCCCAGGCCTTCCTCCGGAAAGAGAGATTGACTTTGCTATTGACGTATTGCTAGACACCAAGCCTATTTCTATTCCTCCGTACCGAATGGCTCCTGCAGAATTGAAAGAGCTAAAGGCACAATTGAAAGATTTGCTTGAAAAGGGGTTTATTAGGCCCAGTACGTCACCGTGGGGAGCACCTGTCCTATTTGTAAGAAAGAAATATGGCTCCCTACGGATGTGCATTGATTATAGGCAGCTGAATAAGGTGACGATAAAGAACAAATATCCCCTTCCAAGAATTGATGATTTATTTGACCAATTACAGGGTGCCAAGTGGTTTTCCAAAATCGATCTAAGATCGGATTATCATCAAGTGAGAGTTAAAGAAGAAGATATTCCTAAAACAGCTTTCAGAACAAGATATAGCCATTATGAATTTCGGGTAATGTCATTTGGGTTGACTAATGCTCCGGCGGTGTTTATGAATTTGATGAATAATGTAATCAGACCTCTTTTAGATCTGTTTGTAATCGTGTTCATCGATGATATTCTGGTATACTCTCATCCAGAATCTGAGCATGCAGACCATTTGCGTATATTCCTTGGAATTCTTCGGACTCGGGAATTGTATGCAAAATTTTCAAAATACGAGTTTTGGTTAAATTCTGTGACTTTTCTGGGCCATGTTATTTCAACTGATGGAATTCGAGTTGATACTCAGAAAATTGAGGCTGTGTAGACTTGGCCAAGGCCTACAACACCTGCAGAAGTCCGTAGTTTCCTGGGATTGGCAGGTTACTACAGAAGGTTCGTGGAAGGGTTTTCCTCTATTTCAACACCATTGACAAAGTTAACTCAGAAATCAGTCAAATCCCAATGGACTGATGCATGTGAGCATAGTTTCCAAGAGTTGAAAAACCGATTGACTTCAGCACCGGTCCTGACACTCCCAGAAGGGCCAGATAGTTATGTTGTATATTGTGATGCCTCTGCTGTGGGGTTAGGATGTGTGTTGCTGCAGCACGGTAAGGTCATTGCCTATACTTCAAGCCAATTGCGGAAACATGAAAAGAATTATCTGACCCGTGACCTTGAACTGGCAGCCGTGATTCATGCACTAAAGATGTGGAGACATTATTTGTATGACGTACATGTTGATATTTATACAGATCACAAAATTCTCCAATATATCTTTAAGTAGAAGGAGTTAAATCTACGGCAGAGGTGATGGTTAGAATTACTAAAAGATTATGATGTGAGTATTTTATACCATCCCGGAAGGGCGAATGTAGTGGCCGACGCACTTAGCCGTAAATCAATGGGAAGTCTATGTGAGGTTCCTTCGGAGAAGAAAAGATTAACCCGTGAGCTTCACCAACTAGCCAGCCTTGGAGTTCGCCTAATTGATTCAGGCAATGCAGGAATTGGTATTCACAACCCAACTGTTTCAGCCTTAGATATGGAGGTGAGAGAGCGCCAATATGAAGACTCTCAGTTGAGCCACTATAGAGATGCATTTCATGAGAAAGAGAAGTCTCCATTCGAACTTTCTATAGATGGAGTCCTTAGATACCAAGGCAGGTTATGTGTTCCGAATGTTGTGGAGTTACATCGTCGGATTCTAGAAGAAGCTCATTATTCTCGGTATTCCATTCATCCAGGAGCAACTAAGATGTATCACGATCTCAAGTTAATGTATTGGTGGGATGGAATGAAGAGAGACATAGCAGAATTTGTAGCTCAATGTCCAACTGCCAACAAGTGAAAGTTGAACATCAAAAGCCAGGAGGATTATTGCAAGCAATGAAAATTCCAACTTGGAAATGGGAAGCGATAAACATGGATTTCAATGTGGGGTTACCTCGTTCCCGAAGCAAGTATGACTCTATATGGGTGATCGTGGACAGGCTCACGAAATAAGCCCATTTTCTTCCAGTCAGAACCACATATTCAGCAGAAGATTATGCAAGGTTGTATCTTCAGGAGATTGTGAAACTTCATGGAGTTCTGATATCTATTATCACAGACAGAGGAGCACAGTTTACTGCTAAATTTTGGAGGTCTTTCCAAGAAGGTTTGGGTACTCAAGTAAAGCTTAGCACAACATTTCATCCGCAAACTGATGGGCAAACCGAACATACCATTCAGACCTTGGAAGATATGTTAAGAGCTTGTGTTTTAGATTTCGATGGTAGTTGGGATGACCACTTACCCCGTATTGAGTTGGCATACAACAACAGTTATCATTCTAGTATCCAAATGGCTCCGTATGAAGCCCTCTATGGAAGAAAGTGTAGATCCCACGTTGGGTGGTTGGAAGTCGGGGAGACACAATTAATAGGTCCCGAACTGATTCAACAAGTAGTGGGAAAGGCCAAGAGTATCCGAGATCGATTATTGACAGCCCAAAGTCGCCAAAAATCCTATGCGGATAACCACCGACGAGACTTAAAATTTCAAGTTGATGATTGGGTATTTCTGAAGGTATCACCAATAAAAGGAGTGATGAGATTTGGAAAGAAAGGAAAGTTAAGCCCTCGATATATTGGACCCTACAAGATTCTCCTCAAGGTGGGTCAAGTAGTATATGAATTGGACTTACATCCAGAACTTTAATCAGTCCATCCGATTTTTCATGTCTCAATGCTCCGAAAATGTATCGGAGATCCTACAAAGATTGTGCCGGTAAATAATGTTCAAGTGACAGAAAAGTTGGCCTATGAAGAAGTACCTATGGCTATACTAGATAGGCAAGTACGGAGACTTAGAAATAAAGAGGTAGCCTTAGTTAAGGTTTTATGGAGAAACAACAACAGAGAAGAAATGACTTGGGAGGCGGAAGAAAATATGAAATCCAAGTAGCCCCACCTATTTCAGCCCCCGGAAGAGATCCAAGATGAGGCATCAAGATTATAAGGTATGTATGCTTAAAGATATATCACCCCCACCTAATTGGCTCGGGTTTCACCCCCATCTTCTCATGCTTTTGGGTCGTGTGTGGCCATAACTATATGCCATTGTGTCGTAGCCCAGTGAGGCATGTTTATCGTGGGCTATTGTGGCAGGATGATAGCGCCATGATATAGGGGAGACTCTGGCGAAATTTCTGTAGAATTCTCGAGAATTTAACATTCGAGGTCGAATGTTTTTAAAGAGGGAAAGGATGTTACACCTCGGAAAATTCCATGTCATTGCATAGTAAATGGACTAACGCAGGAGTATAAGTATGTATTCTTGGCATTATGAGGGAATTAGAAGTGAAACGAATCGAATCGGAGCAGTTCAGAAAACTGCTGAAACCAGTCAGCGTCGACGGCCCAATGGACGGACCATCGACACGACGACGAGCCGTCGCCTGACACCGTCGACGAGGTTCTACAATCAGACATCTCAGGTGGAGAATCGACGGCGCATGTCGACGGCCCGTCGACACATCGACGAGATGTTGACCCTGCCCGTCGACCCGTGGATCTGGAAGTTTCCAGCCCTGGTTATAAATATAAGCTCTCACGTTTTAAGTCATTATTTCTCCCAAAAACAGACTCTATATCTCTCTAGAACCTTCTAAAATCCTCTCTTTATTTCTACAACAATCTATACCAAGAAATCAAGATCAAAAGCCAAGATTTAAGAGATTCATATACTAAGAAGCCTATTAGGGTTTGTGGAGGGTAAGAATTTCCTTGGCATGCAAGTGGAGGATTTCATTCTAATGGAATAAAGTGACATAAGGCTCGTTTCCAAGTTCTTAAGGTTAGTTTTATGTTTATTTCCTATTAGTGAGAATATTGAAGGGTTGAAAAACTTGGATTATTGAATCAAATAGAAAATAGGGCTTAAATGTGAAAATAATGGTATCCTTGAATAATAGTTGACATGAATCATGACTCTTGATGTATTATGAATAGAATCTCTTTATAAATGATATTAAGAACATGGGAGAAATATAATAGGAGGATGAATGCAATATTGTATTATAACCATGGCTATGGATGCCCTTGAAATGGGAGTAGGAGAATTGAATGATGTATGGTTGATGAAGATTGAGGATTATGAGATTATGAATGTTCTTATAAATGTTTGGGAGTTGTTATATGATTTGGAGAAAGTTGTAGAAACTAAGGAGGTGTTGCCCAATTTTCACTAGCTTTAGTTCAATCATACTAATGCTAAGCGATTATCTAATTTTAGTATGAATCCCCTTGAAGGTGGAGTCGCAAATTAGAGAGGCACACAATTAGACGATAGAGTTGAAGAGATACAAGGTATGTAAGGCTAGTCCCTTCATTTCTAAGGCATGATTCCTATGATATTATTTTCCTTATTCTCCATGACTTTCTTACATTCCGGAAAAATATGAGTCAATGTCATATAGAACCTCTTATGAGATAAAAAGAATAAGAGATATGTTACGAATACAATAAAGTTAATGATGAACCTAAGTCTAGAGATTCTAAAGCCTATGATACGATATTCTCACGATATGCATGCTATGAATATGATATGATGTTTCACGAGGCTTATGATCATTATACGATTCCTTGATGTATTCATTATTGCTAAACCCACCTTATGATGTTAGTTCTTTCAAGGTGAGGTATGATGATTACGATCACTCCATAATGGAATCGGGGGTTCTCAACCTTAGGTGACCCCGATATGGTTATAGATTATCTTTGAATTCTAACGCATGCTTTACGATAAGTATGTGATGATGATGATTACACCATGCCTAGATAGCCGGACATGTCACCGCTAATGCTGGCTGCTTATGATTACACCGTACCTAGATGGTCGGACATGTCACCGCAACGGCAGGCCGCTTATGATTCCACCGCGCCTAGAAGGCCGGACATGACCACCACTAGTGGGTGGCGTATGATGGTTACCCCGACATGGGTCAACTACGATGGTGTATATATATATATATATATATATATATATATATATATATATATATATATATATATATATTTCATGTGTGCATGTGTGTTCCTTTAAAGGTTAAGTAGGTTATATCTCCAGTTCATACTCTATTGTTCCATTATTATGCTATTATTATTCATGCCTTACATACTCGTGTACAATGTTCGTCCGACATCCTTTCTTCTTGGACGCCGTGTTCATGCCCACGGGTGAACGGGGAGACGGTGCGAGTGCATCCGTAGAAGCTTATCAGCAGATTCACAGGAGCACTCAATTACTCCGGAGGTGCTACTTATGATTACATTCTTTTGTGTTTATATTTTTGGCACGACGGGGTCCTATCCCGTCTTATGTCTAGGACTCTAGTAGAGGCTCGTAGATAAGCACGCGTGGGTTGTTGGTGTCCCATGACGATATCAGTGTACATTTTTGTATATCATTTTTTGCAGCCGTACAGGCTTATGTATATCTATGTATAGCCTTGGGATATTTATATATGTATGTGTTCAGGTTGAGTATGATGATTAGTCATATGAGCGGTGCTCGGTAGTTAGCTCCGGGTACCCGTCATGGCCCCTAGTTGGGTCGTGACAAGTTTAGTTAAGGGTAAGTAAAGGCATGCTCAAAAGGACCATTCTAGTCAATCTCTAGGCACTCCAATTATGTCTTAACATGTGGGGTTCTAACAATAGAATTCAACTCATGCTCTGGCCATCTCAATATGATACTAACCCAACATACCAACACTGAAGACACTATAACTACCATATGCACCTAAGTAAATGAGACAGGGTGACAAATGCACAAATAAAGACATGTACTTCACAGTAAAGGGCCAACAGGTTAAAAGATTGACTTGTACTATCATCTTTTTAACACAAAGACTGATCCTAATGGACTCTGTGGACTTTGAGAAGGAACATGACACCACATGATCACATATTTGCAGCTGTACAGTCCAATTTAGATTATGTAATCAAAATGAAACTCTCATTAATGCCTCCTTGGTTTCTTAACAAACAAGAACAACTATTATAGTGATTAATTGCACTAACATTCTACATTTAGATCATTCTTTCACACTTAGAAAAGATAAACAAATTTACCATGTTCACCAATCACTGATGACTAATAGCTAAGTGAAGTAGACATAAACATATCAACAAATCAAGCCCAGGCCTTATCAAACGATGAGCAATATACAAACATTACTAAAATCCTACGAAACTAGAATGTAAAGAACATTAACTATTAGACTAAGCTAACTAAATATATATAAACACATAAATGCTATTAAACCATCCAAGCCAAGATCAAACTGGAAACTAAAACTAACTAAAGGAGAATTATCTATTAATCAATAATGTCTACAGCAAATGAAGCGACTATACATATGTCGGCAAATCGAATCAGGGCATTATTAAGCATGAACCATATATGAATATTACTGAAATAAGACTAAACTACAATATAAACCTATAGAGACCATTAACTATCAAACTAGGCCAACTAAACATACATAAATATAGAGATGCTATTAAACTATTTAAACTAAGATAAAACTAAATTAACTAACTAAAGGAGAATTCTTTACCTTTTTTGAGTGTAGCCGATATCAAGAATTGAACAAGGAGCCTCCTTGTTTCTAAATCTCAAACCCAAACCATAGGGGAAAGAAAACACAGAAGAAAATTAATCTTTTGAAACTGGAAAAAGAGTTTTAAAACCAAATTACACTTAGTTGAAGCTTAGGTTTTGAGTTAACTCAAGATTAAAGCCTCGTATATCGTTATTCACCTCCTTCTTTCTGTGAAATATGAGGTTCTATTTATAAAACCCCAAAAATGCTAAGAACTTCAACCCACCAATGTGGGACTTGCGAGTTTTCCCACAAGTTCCACTTAGATTCGTCCTTAAACAGTCCAGGTCGAAAGGAAACTGCAATCAACGACTTTGTTTACCTCTCAAACCGTTGTAAATTGAAGAAAATACAAGGATTGTACCTTTAGGGTGCGTTTGGACAATTTTTTGTGAAGAAAAAGTATAGAAAAAGACGAAGCCATTAATGCTTCGTCCTCTCCACTGATTTTCCCATGCTTTACAACCCATTTTATGATATAGGACGTGACGAGATAAGAGGGGAGGGGGGGGGGCGAGGTGCAGTAGAGGCGGCGCTAGGGATTCACCCTAGCCGTCTCCTTTCTTTTTTCTTTTCTCAAATACCCCTAGGGTTTTGAGTTGTGAGAAAATGAGGTGGTGGCTGGTGTTTCAACCCTCTTTAAGAGTTACATGGGCCGGGTCGGTCCATTATGGGCTAGACTTGGTCCTCAATTTAAAAGAAATGAGAGGGTGGGGGTGGGGGGGCGAGGGACCTCATACACGTATATTATGCGTATATATTCACGTATATCAGATGTATACGTACATGTAGCGGTAAGACGAGTGTTTTAGCAAAATAGATACATACTTAAAATAGATAATTATGACCGTAGTTAATCAAATCGTGGTCAGATTAGGACGTAATTAATTTAAAACACGACTAATAAATCCATATTTGCAAAGATGGCCTCAATTGGTTTTTAAAATAATTGAGTATTGCAATTGTAGCCTTTTATCAAGCTAATTGCAAAAAAATCCTTGGGTAATCTTAATCCAATTAATTATTTCGAATATAGCCTTATTTGGTCCTAATTAACCAATTAAAGCTAACTTTGCGCTAATGTCTTCAATTCATTTGCCAATGGATTTGGTCATCTCAATCAAAGCCATTAGGAGGCTAAATTTGTAAAAATGACCCCAATCATCTTAAACCATGAATTGGTTAATTTAATGTGGTCATTTATGTAAAATAATTAAATAATCAAAACCAATTTGCAAAATAAAAATAAAAAAAATGACCCTCTAATTAGCTAATTAACCAAATTAATTACTAAAACAACTGATCAATTTTAAACAATTATGCAGCTACACAGAATTTAAAGATTGACGGGTAAAATGGTCAATTTCTTTAATTATTAAAATACCTTGGATAAATTCGAACAAATTGTTTGTTAATTTGACTTTTCCCATATTTAACAATTAGGTAAATAATTATTCAAAATTGTTTTGCTTTTAATTAATTCTAATAAAATATTCCATAAATGTCATAAAATATCAATTTCTAATAAATTGTAATGCCCTGAAAATCTCTTTATCAATTTAAAGAGGTAAAATATTGTCTTGAATAATTTTATAAAAATTATTTAGACCTGAATAATTTTATAAAAATTATTTAGACCCTTTAAGATGCACAACTTATTTTATTTATTATCCAAGGACTCTGAGTAATTAAAATAAATTATGGGAGGTCAAAAATTAGGTGTCAACAACTGCCCCTTTGGTGTTCGAAGATGGCGGGACTATCCCTGAGCAACGAAATTTGACTAACCCTAATTTTTGACTGACTCGACTCATCTTACCTTTCAATTTCATGCATTCACATATGCGGCCAGACCCTGGCTTCTAGATTTCCTACATATCTCGGGCTATACGAGAATTTAGACCACTTATAGTTCGACTCAATTACAGACTTTCAAGTGATTTAGCAGGAAAGTCCGGAGATTCCCGGAGTTATGACCAGGGTTTCTCCGGACGGTTGTTAGAGCGTGGTTAACTCTCTAGCTTTTACCCAATCTACATATCCCTGGTCTCTGGGAATCAAGCCAAATGTAGTTCAACTCGATGAGAAGAGTATGTCCCTTTTGCGGGAATACTTTGGAATTTCCCCGGTGTGCATCCGACCGTCGCGATTTTTAATAAAGAAAAATAAAATAGACAGATTATGGCTAAGTCTAAGATTGGATGTCTTCCAAGTCCTGGCCGGAGAGCTTGACTCTCATGGGCACCCTATCTTGACTGGCTACGTAAGAAAAAGTTTCACGATTGCTTCGCAATTCGTCTGGATCTGGTTCAACAAGGTGGCTCCTTTTTAGAGGTTGTGCACCTGCTTCTAAAATTCTACAATATTGTGGATATTTTCATGATATTTGTATGAATGGCCCTCTCGGCAGTTTGTATGAATGGACCTCTCGGCAGTTTGTATGAATGGCCCTCCCGGTAGTTTGTATGAATGGCCCTCTCGGCAGTTTGTATGAATGGCCCTCTTGGCAATAGGAAAGTAAACATGCAATGCCCCTCTTGCCAACAAGAAAATATGATGGGGTTGACAGATATGGCCCTTTTGGCTGGATTATCTTTCTTTCGTTCATTGTGTTGGTTGTTGACCCTTGTGGTTGGATTTGCCTTTTCATCTTTGTCATGACCCTTTTGGTCAAAAATGTCTTTACGTTCATTCATCATGACCCTTTCGGCCTGATATGCCTTTGTCGCTCATTCTTTACATGACCCATGTGGTTAGATATGTCTTTTCTCAGTCGTTTGTTGCATGACGCTTTTGGTCAGATGTGTCTTTGTCATTCATTCTTTTTCATGATCGTCGTGATCAAATATGCTTTCTCTTTGGTTTCATTCTATGATTCCTCGCGGTTATCTGACAACAGGTTGAGTTCGCTCCTAGTTTTTGGCGCGGGCAAGATGATTGATGACTTCCTTACTGTCCTGTTTAAAACTTACATCCACAGAAAAATCGTGAGTTTTCTAAAAGGCCGATTAGCATTGCTATCCTCTCGCCTGGCGTCTCCTCTTGACGCTCCTTCGATCTCTCTTGGGCTCGGTATTTCGAGAGATGTTTCTGGGATGTACTTATACTAATTTTAAAATTTAAAGTAAATTTTTTATAAAACGCGCATTCTTTTACCTTAAAAGAAATGTTTATTTCATTTTTATGTGTCATGACATGTGTTTTCTTCGAACGAGGTCTTCTGGCTCTCCCGGGAGGTATGATTGCTGACTTCTGAACTTTGGTCGAATTTTTGAGATTTTTTCTCAAAAATTCTGCCCTAGTTTCAGGATATGCTCTGAACGACCCTTGCTTTGTCTTGTTATGCAGGAATTTTTGAGGTTCCCTCAAAAATTTTGCCCCAGTGTATGGCTTTGTTTTGCCATCTTCTTTGTTGATTATTTCTGGTAGGAATTTTTGAGACCCCTTCAAAAATTCTGCCCTAGTGTATTGTTGACATCGGCCGACTCTTGTGTCAATCCTTGTAGCTTGATCTCGTTGATTTCTCCTGCTTTATTGTCTCCGGGGTTTCCTAAGGGTTTATTGGGTTTTTCTTTTATGACGACTGAGCTCGAAAGTGCCTACGTATCCTGTCGCAGCAGGAATTCAGGTCGGACGTAGTTTGGAATAAAGTAACTATCTTTTGGTTTTACTAATTATGTGACCGGGTCTGATATGGACTGCCTACGTATCCCACTGTGGGGAAGTTAGGTCATTGTGTAGTTCACTACATGGATGATTTGTTTTTCCTGTTCTATTACAAGATATGATTACAAGCAAAAGATACGATTGCACGGAAATGATAATGCAATCACAAACAAATAGAATCCTAAACATAGTATCTCTTGAGTGCGTCTGCATTGATAGCTTTGGGCCACTCTTGTTCACCCATCTAAAATTTAGGACTATGGCTCCCACAGAGTGCTCGACCATGTACGGCCTTTTCCAGTTTGGCACAAATTTTCCTTTGTATTCTTCTTGGTGGGGAAGGACTCGCTTAAGCACGAGTTGTCCAATTTGGAAAAGTTGAGCTCTGACCCGCTTGTTGAAGGCTCGAGACATTCTTTGTCTGTACAGCTGTCCGTGGCGTACCGCCGCCATTCTCTTTTCATCTATCGTGGCTAGCTGCTCATAGTGATTTCTAACCCATTATGCATTATTTAGCTCCTCATCTTGGATAATTCTGAGTGAAGGGATCTCCACTTCTGCGGGTATGACTGCTTCTGTACCATAGACAAGGAGGTACGAGGTTGCCCCGGTGGAAGTTCGGGTTATCGTTTTGTACCCCAAAAAAGCATAAGGCAACTGCTCATGCCAATTCTTGTAGTTGTCGATCATTTTTCTCAGGATCCTCTTGATGTTCTTGTTGGCAGCCCCTACGGCTCCATTCATCTGTGGTCGATATCAGAAGTTCGGGTTATCAGTAGGCGGTAGAGTTCTTATGGGTTATCTTAAACTGTTCACAGATGTCCTTCATCACTGATTCGTGTCTCTTTGACTTCCTCTTCATCGCCGCGGTTGATCACCTCAGTTTCATCCATATTTGGCTTCTTCTCATCTTCTAATTCTTCCAATTCTTCTACCAGTCCCTCTGGCATCATTGTCGCTTCGTTGTGCTTCTCGTATTCCTACTGACTATTTTCCTATTCGTTCCACGACACGTCATGACATTTTTGGCTGTTTTATTATGGTTACTACTGGAAAGGCGAGGTAAAGTAAAGTTAGGCTTATTTATTGTTCGCTACACGTAATTAGTTAGAAAAATTTCATTTTTATTATCTAATAAGGATAGCAGTTTTACATAGACCAAGGCTTTTCATTAATTCAAGAGTAATTGGTTACAAACTGTGGTCCTAGTTCGAAACAACATCGGACCATTTCCATTTTTAAACATCACGAATTAATTTAGAAAAAGGTGATCATTCGGGACTCAGCCAACGTCGCCGCTTTTTAGCAAAAGATTTAAGAAAAATCCATCTCTCTACCGAGAAGCCAAGAGGGGACTAGATGTCCAATTTTTCACGTGCTCTCCTGGCCTTAGACTGCGTCCGGTGAGCGTCTTCTGGCTTTTCTCAATGATCGCGTAGCATCCCTCTTCTTGAAACAACCACTCGAGACCCCCATCAACTTCTTCTCTATTCTGCATTGACGTTTTGTTGGGAAATGATGGGTACAACCCCGAAATTGGTTATGATAGATTCCCTGCTCTAGGTTCTCTTCTGATAGCTTTTGTGATCTCGTCCTCGCTAGAAGCATACACAGACCAAAGTGGTAGTTTTCTTCGAGAATGGGCACAGGTCCTGTTATGCCTTCCAGATCTCTCCCCAGGCCTTTCCCCATTTCAAACTATTTCTCAGCATGGTGGAGGAAATGATTTTATAGATTGCTGGCATCGGTTCACTGACCTCTACTTCTGAATGGGTGGCTCCCACATATTCCAACACGTGGAAGTTTTATTTGTTGGGACTTCCTTCGATCAGTGGTATATTGTTGTAAGGATATTTCTGGGTATCCTTCTCAACTGCGGCCATAATTTCCTGGTCCTGCCATTCAAATTTTACGGCCTGGTACAGCCTTGATGGTACCGCACCGGCGGAGTGGATCCAGGGTTTTCCCAAGAGCATGCTTTAATTGGCAGTGATTGCCATGACTTGAAATTCTGTTGTGAAGGTGACAAGTCCGACCTGGATTTGTAGGTCCACTTCTCCCAAGGAATCACTTAGGGATCCATCAAATCCCCTAACATTCGTCCCGCTCTGGCGAACCTTGCCTATGTCACAGCGTGAGCATTGTTAGCGTCACGACCAACCACGTGGGCCACACTAAGTGTCCTATTTGGACACCCATACGTACCTACCTGTCAGATACGCATACCGATAGCTAAATTCCATTTAGACATACATATATTCAGACAGATATAAAGTACATCGCGCGAACATATATATATACACATACTTAAACCTGTACAGAAGCCGTTAGGGCTATCGTAGTAGCGAAATACTGGAGTCGTACTCGTACTCACTTACACGAGTGGGACAACCCACAACCCACAAACATGTCTACAGGCCTCTAACATACAGAACAGAATCAGAGGACGGGACAGGGCCCCCGCCATACCCAAAGAAACCATATGTACAGTGTATATGAACAACAGAAGATATATACCAAAAGTATCGGCTCCGGATCAAAGGAGCTCTTCGGAGCAAAGAACTGATGTCCTAAACGGCGGCGTATCACGCGGCGCGTACCGTACCCGTGGGCATGTAACACGGCCCCGAAGAACGAGTCGATGCGAAGGTGTACCGAGTATGTAAGCGGAAATATAACATACATAATCACAATCGAAACGGATATAAAATCGTAACGGACGGGGAATCGGATCCATGGGCGAGTCAGACTTACAGAGCGTACAGACGGAATCATAATATGTCAGATTTGAGGAAATGCGGCTGACGGAGGCACAATACAGATCAGAGATACAGAAGTGTGACAGACAGACTCTCAGACAGAAAGGCAAGTATACAGACAATCAGAATCCTGATCGGACGATGTAAATGTGACCCGAGACGGTCCCCGATCCGAGTCGGACATGCGGACATGTGACGGATCCTTATCCAAATCGAGTTTCGCATCATGCATGCGTAGTCATAAGCATATCTGAACATACATATCATAAATCGTATCCCGGTTCTTTGAACAAGGGACGTTGCACGTAATCCCACCGTAGTACCCGGACGCGGGGGCGTAAAACGATCAAAGCCACCCCCGGCCGCCATCCCCTAATATCACAAAACGCATCATAACGATCGTACGTATCCCCCCCAATCCGGGGAGGGGTGAACAAGCAAAGGTACGACCCAACCCGCCCGGGGCAAGGAAAGGGTTGGGCTCCAAAAAAAAAATGAGAAACCATAATACACCGACATGATTTAAACAAAAGTTCAAAAATTTACAAATCAAAGTAGTCTTTAAAGGTCGAGGTCCCGAATGGCCGATGTCACAATATCGTTTCGTAATTGGCCAACTTTTTAACAAACATAATTAAGAAGTTATTTATAAAAGAAGGGAACGGACCCTTTTGCCTACAGTATCGGGTTTTGGGCCCCCCTGACCCAACCATGTGGACAAAATTTTGGATAAAACCTTTTAGGAGTCTTTTTAACCCTTAAAGAAACCCCTTTTTAAAAATGGGTTTTTTTAAAAAGGGCTTCAAACCAAAAGGTTTTCCCTTTTTTAATTCTTTGTACACCCCTTTTAAATTTTACACCCCCTTACTAAACCGAGGGAACCGAAAATTTTTTTAAAAAAAATTTTTTCAAAAAAAGATAAATCAATAAACCCTTTTTTAATATTTTTCCCTTCTTTCAAAAACAAAAATTTTAAACAACCACTTTAATTTTTGGGCCCCCTTTCAAACCAAACCCCCCCCTTCCAAATTTAACATCCCCCAAAAATACAAAAAACCCCCAAAAATCCAAAAAAACGCCAACCCCTAAATCTTCTTAAGGGGAACATCATACCCCAAAAAACCCCCCCAAAAAAAAAGGGGGAATTTAATTTTTTTAAACAACAAAAAATAAAAAAAAAATTTCGAAAACCAAAAAATTCAAAAAACCCCCCCTAAAACCAAGGGTTTTCCCCCCAAAAAAACCCCCCCAAAAACCCCTTAAAAAATTTTAAATCCCACTTCAAAACTCTATACACAAAAAAAA
>NW_026726101.1:0-62001 GCF_029784015.1 Lycium ferocissimum
CTTGTTTTCCTCACTTTTTTTGATGGTGATTCTCGTAGAGGAGCGGCCGTATGGTTGCTTCTCTTTTTCTCTCAAAGTTTCTTTTGTTGCTCTTCCTTGTTCTTTCTTTCTCTTGAAGTTTCTATTAATAAACATAATAAGCACATGGAAAATTAATAAAATTAGGGCTTGGGCCAAGGCTTGGCTACGGCCACCCCCCCCCTAATTTTGGGCCAACTTGCTCTTATTTTTTTCTTTTGGCCCAATTAGTCATGGCCTCATTCTTAAAATTCCGAAATTAATTTGAAGTTCCCGATTTTTGTCCCTCGTCGTTCCCGCTATTTCCATATTAATAGGTCATGAACAACACACACCTATGAAATAAGATCAACATAGCCTTATTCCTTTCAAGCCTAGTTTATTTCGAATTTTTCCGAATAGGCGAAAACTCGGGATATAACATCTACGTTTATATACATGAGCCCTTCGGCTATCAAAATAATATATATAAAATGAGAAAAATCGTGGGACGATACTATCCACACATACATATCTACGAGCCTCTACTAGAGTACTAGACATAAGGACGGGACAGGACCCCGTCATGCCCAAATATGTACACAAAACAATAAATCAAATAGCACCTCTGGAATAATGGAGTGCTCTCGTGAATCTGCCGGTCGCTCACCTTGAACTGGGCCACCTCCACCTCTATCCGTGGGCATGAACACAGCGTCCAAAGAGAAAGGACGTCAGTAAGAACATTGTATTGAGTATGTAAGTCATAAACAATAATAACATATCAATGAAACAAGGAGACGTCAAGTGAGGAACAACTTGTAACTGACTGTCACTTAAGACTGAAATAATGCATGCTAACTTACTTCATAAACGTCATCATATCATGTATGCATATATATATATATATATATATATATATATATATATATAAGTCTGCCCGAACATATAGGTACGGTGTGATCGTCATTAGCGGCGTCCGGTGCCTTCCGCACGGGTAACCATCTCATGCCGCCCACTAGTGGTGTCCGCCCATGCCATCCGGGGACATAGTGTGTATAGCGGGCTCAGCCCTTAGCGGTATCTGCCCGGTCATATAGACGCGGTGTAATATCCTCATCATATAATTATCATGAATCATGCATAGAAACTCAAGACAAACTGTAAATCTATCGGGGTGACGTAAGGTTGTGAACCCCCGATCTCATTATGGAGTATTCATAAGCATTCTTCCTCACCTTGAAGGAACTAACATGATAAGGTGAGTGTAACAACGATAAGCCATATCAAAGGGGTCGTATGAGGATCGTTGGCTTTGTGGCAATATCATGTCATGAACTTTAGGATCTTTAAACTTAGGCTCATCATCGCCATTATCGTTCTCACAAGGTATCTCTTATCATTATCTCATATGAAGCCCTTTATCAACATGGACTCATAGCTTTCGGAATGTAAGAAAGTCATGAAGGGATAGGGAAAATCATGTCATAAGAATCACGCCTTAGAAGGAAGAGACTAGCCTTACATACCTTTTCGTTTACCTACTTTATCACTTAAACGTTCCCCTCCAATATTCACGTTTCTACCTTTAAGAGAGTTCATACTAATATTAGATAATTGATAACATAAGCGTGTTTGAACTAAAGCTAGAGAAAATTGGGCAGCATCTCCTTTGTTTATACAACTTCCTCCATATCATATATCAACTCCCAAAGGTCAATAATAACATTCATCATATCATAATTGACAATCTTCATCCACCTTACATTATTCAAGTCTCCCAATTCCATTTCAAATCATCCATAACCAAGGTCATAATACAACATTACATTCATCCTCATATGGTGTTTCTCCTATGTTCTTAATGTTATTTATAACATAATTAGAATCACAGCATATCAAGAATCATGATTCATATTAAGCTACTACTCAACAATGTCACTATTCTCATGTTTGTAACCCATTTTCTATTTCCTTCTATAATCCAAGTCTTTCAACCCCTGAATATTATAAAATAACATGGGTTGATCATAAAACTTACCTTTGATTGTGTGGGGATGAGCTTTAGGTAGAAACACTTCACTTGAGCAAAACCCTAGTTCCACTTCCAAAGAGATTTCTTGTCTTGGATGAGCCCTAGTGAGCTTCTTGCACTTGATTTCCTTGGTTTGATGAAGTTGATCTTTTGTCATGACCCAACCGGAGGGCCGTGATAGGTACCCGGTGCTAACCCACTCGGGCACCTCTTAACATACTTTCACATCACATCTAGGTGAGCCACATAACTAAACCATACTTTCATTCATCATTCATATTAATCCCATTAGGCAACAACACATCTATATCATCATTAACAACTATGCCCATATCAATGTACATAAGCCGACAGGGCTAACTGAAATAATATCCCAAAATATAGGCCGACAAAGCCGAACACATCTAACCACATACACATGTCTACGAGCCTCTAAAAAGAGTATGTCATATCATATAGGCGGGATAGGACCCCGCCGTGCCCATAATTATGTACGCAAAAGAATCTGTACCAAAAGCTGCAGCTCCGAATGAAATGGAGCTCCGCTATGTAGTCCCTGAGAAATATAGCTATGGATCGTTCCTCGTCTCCCTGCCACCTGCGGGCATGACGCAGCGTCCACAAATAAAAGGACGTCAGTACAAAGAATGTACTAAGTATATAAAGCATGATCAACATCAATATGGAAGCATAATGGATGATATATGAAATAGCATAAGATGGGAGATAATAGCATCATCGTCATAGCACTTACTTGCCTTTCATAGGGACATTCCATTTCTATTGTGTATCCGCGTACATACATCCATATCCGTATCCGTATACGTATCCGTACTCATTTACCTTTCGTATCCATTTTCGTATTCGTATTTATATTTCCATTCATACTCATATTCATATCATATACATTGCATATACATAGCCTTTACATAGCATTTACATATACTTAGCATCTTCGTACTCATATTGATGTCATATACATAGCATTTAGATAGCATACCCGACCACGAAGGTTCGGTGTTTCATATACCTAGCCCTACCAAGGCTCAGTGTCATACATACCTGGCCCTACCAAGGCTCAGTGTCATCCGTACCCGACTGCAGTAGTGCGCGCGCATTATATATATACATATCTATACATTCTACCCGGCCATATCAGCTCGGGGTTTCATAGTAGCCACACATGGGCATTTATACATATAAGCTTATAAGCATCTTTAGCATCATTACTATCGTCATTCATTCCATCTATCCCTAGAGGATTACTCGTCATCTAGGGGACTTAGTACAATCGTATCATATTAAGGATCATAAGCTTAGTAGCTTTTAGAAATAGGATCATAGGAGAGTATCGTAGGTTCATAGAAGAATAGATATTTGGCCAAAGAACCATGCCTTATGAATGAAGGTTTAGCCTTACATACCTTTCCGTTCAACTATTCTATCACTTGCACGTTCTTCTTCAATGCTCACGTTTCTACCTTCATTAGAGTTATACTATCATTAGGAAATCGATAACTTAGAATTCATGACTAAAGCTAGAGAAAATTGGACAGCATCTCCTTTATTTATACAACTTCCTCCATATCGCATATCAACTCTCAAACATCATTAATAACATTCATAATATCATCACGATAGCCTTTATTCACCTACATTATCCTTACCTCTCAATCTACTTCCAATTGGATATCTACACTTTCGCCCATATAAAGCCTCATACGGTGCCATTTGAATGCTAGAATGATAACTATTATTGTAAGCAAACTCAATGAGTGGCAAGTGATCATCCCAATTACCTCCAAAATCTAACATACATACCCGTAATATATCCTCAAGAGTCTGAATGGTACGTTCAGCTTGTCCATCATGCCTCCGTGGATGAAATGCCGTACTAAGGCTCACATGAGTCCCAAAACCCTCTTGGAAGGACTTCCAGAAATTAGCCGTAAACTGAGTACCTCTATCGGAGATAATAGATACTGGAACACCATGAAGTCGCACTATATCTTTAACATAAAGATTTGCATAATCTTCTACCACATACGTCGTTCTGACTGGTAAGAAATGAGCTGACTTCGTGAGTGTATCAACAATCACTCATATAGAATCATACTTACGTCGAGAACGGGGTAAGCCTGTAATGAAGTCCATATTAATTACTTCCCACTTTCAAGTTGGGATTTCTATAGCTTGCAACAATCCGCCCGGCTTTTGGTGCTCGATTTTCACTTGTTGACAATTGGGACATTGAGCTACAAATTCTGCTATATCTTTCTTTATCCCATTCCACCAATACATGGATTTAAGATCATGATACATTTTCGTTGCTCGGGGTGGACGAATAACGGGAACAATGAGCTTTCTCTCAATATTGGTGGCGTAGACCGCTACATTAGGAACACATAATGTCTGCCTCGACATCGAGAACTCCGTCTCCCGCAATCTCAAATGATGACTCCTCTTTCGAGGGAGTATATCTCGATAATGCATTAGCATGATCTTCGTATTGTCACTCTTTCACTTCCACTACTAGCTACCAACTGCCGAATTTCCGAATGGTAGTTCCCCTGCTACCTGAGTCCACTGCTCGAACTCCTAGGCTAGCTAACTGTCGGAGCTCACGAGCCATTTCTCTTTTCTCTGGTCGTACATCACACAAACTTCCCATAGATCTACGGCTGAGGGCGTCAACTACAACATTTGCCTTTCCGGGGTGATATAGGATATCAACATCATAATCTTTTAACAATTCCAACCATCGTCGTTGTCGCAAATTTAAATATTTAACACACGATTACGTTCGTTCATTTACGAAATCTATCCCATGCTCTCTATATCATTTATAACATGATTATTGTCACGACCCAACCCCGTAGGCCGCGACTAGCGCCCGAGCTAGGCACCCGTACACACCCATTAACCAGAAACAGCATACAAATAACTTATACATACAGAAAAGTAATACGTCGCCCCAAAGTCACACAAATATATATACATATCGTAGTCACCACACACATGAGTATATATATATATATATATATCAAACCGTTGCATTTAGCATATACATCGCACATAAGCCGGTAAGGCTATCATAATACAGGGGGGACGTCCAGAACACAAACCACACAGACACAACTGTACAATAACTGCCCACAACCCAAACATATGTGTCTACAGACCTCTAAGAGTAACAACAAAATCATATGACGGGACAGGGCCCCGCCGTACCCCTGAATAGACATATACATAAACATATATATAATGAAGGTGTCTGCGCCAAAACATAGGCTCCTGAACAAGGGAGCGCTCCAAGATAGCTGGATGGAAATCCTAAGCTGACGGACCACCAAAACGGGTATCTGTACCTGCGGGCATGAAACGCAGCCCCCGAAGAAAGGGGGCCAGTACGAAATATGTACTGAATATGCAAGCATGAAGTACAGCAAACAGGATCATAATCGGAACAAAAAGTACAGAAAATACGTGCAAAATCCAGAATACCAAAATGCTTACTCATCAAAACACAAATCATGCATGGGGGCTCAGGGAATATGGTCGCCCGCCCGTCATTGGCGCCATAACACATCATACTCCGGAAGGTTTCATATCTCCGTAACCCGACATATCACATAACACATCATAACGCCATAACACATCATAACACCAGAATATATACGGTACCCGGCCCTCTAGCGAGGAGCTCGGCGAACCATAACACATCATACTCCGGAATATAACATAGTGCGCACGATAACATAACCGGCCGGGACTCGACGAAGGATATAACAACGGGATGCACGAGCGAGTCGTGAGTAACCATATGCATAAAAATCATCATTACAGACTCAACAGATAAGTAAGTAATCAACACTCGGGGGTCGGGATAATAGCCATATTAAGTCCTTTAAAAAAGTTGATAGAACTATACAAAAGAAAGTCTCGGGGACCACGGACAGGTATCAAACCAATCCGGGCCCGCCTATGAAAGTTAGAGCCTTTATACGCTATAGAATCTTCTACGAGCATATCGAGGCGATCTGGTTCCGTCTGCGAAAGTTATGGCCATTATTAGACATAGAATCCTTTAAAAACAAAAATTCTTTATGCAACATTTGAAATCCAATCTTACAAAAGACATAAAGACCATAATTCGACTATATTAAGAATGCGAAAGTCAAGAAGTGAATAAGAATCGTAGACATGCTCGGATCGCAAGAATGGAGTTACCCGAGGCTCGTATCATAGCTTACTTACAACTAAGACATGCCAAAAGAAAGAAAGGTTAGCTTTACATACCTCGTCCGCTTCCTAAGCTAATCCGAACTAAGTCTCGGCTTCTCAAGATCTCTGACAACGTCGTTAGACACCAAACATTAGTCATAAGCACTTAGGAATCCAATTCTAAGCTAGTACTTTATTTACAAAAATTTGGGCAGCATTTCCCCTGTAAATTCAACAACCCCGAGAATTCAACTCGGCCAAATCTTCAAAAACAATACGAACAATCATTCTAACAACATCAACAATTAATTCAAAACGCATTCTAACGTTAGTAACTCGTTTCTACATACTTCGACAACATTCCATTTATATTCAAATCATCCTCATACAATCAAGCCAACACATGGTCACACGTTCAAGTGCTAATCCGAAACCATTCAAACAAAACTCAAGAACATTTCAAACAATCCACACAATATTCAAACGGCCCAACCAATGTGCAACCTCACCCGAAACCTCCCAATGTCAATAGGAACAACAACAACACATTTCTTTCTTCCAAATTCATGAACTACACCAACAATCCACACTTTAACAACATTATCCTCATAAATACAAGAAACTATATTAGAATCGCATTAGTTCCTAAATCAGCCCACAACAATTACAACTTCGACTTGAATCATTAAACTTTCATTATCATCATAGAATCCACAACAACAACAACCAAAAATACTAAATAAAATTAGTTCATCACTCCTACACAACACACCACCCACACGGCCTCACACCAACACACATCATTTCTTGAATTTCATCCATTTCTACATACTACAACATACACAAACCATCCATAACACATATAAAAGAGGATTGAACCTTACCTTTTTCACTTAGTTCTTCAACTTGGCTAGGGTTGTGCCTTGCAAGAATGAATGGTTTGCTTGCTCCAACAACTACTCCATGTTGATTAGGACCTTCCAATTGGTTGAAAAGCTAGAAGAAAATTATTTTTTTCTTGATCAATTCTTGAAGCACCATGTTCGGCCACCATGGCCGAATGTTGCTCTTTATTTTTCTCCAAGCTTCTCAAGTTTTCTAAGGTTGAAAAGATGACTAATAAGTCTTGCTTGGTCATCTATTGTATACATATAAGGTTCATCCATGTGTACCACGGCCCACACATGGCTTGGATGAATTAAAATTTGCCAAGCCATGGGTGGGAACCACCCAAGCCACACGGCCATATATGGCTTGGTTTCATGAAATGTCAACTTTTCATAATTCACTTTCAACCCCAAATTTTCCTTAATATTCCATACCAATAAAATCATAAGCAACTTATGCCTTAAAACAAAATCGGAGGTCAAAAGTCTCAACCTCGTATCCCGGAGTAGTCTTGTCCTTAACTTATCGTAGTTAGCTCGGAATGTACCAATGTACAAAATACGGGATATAATATCCTACCCCCCTTTAGAACATTCGTCCTCGAATGTTAAACTGGTCTTACAGGGTCTTATAAGCACTTCGGGGGAGTGTCTTTCATAGCTGCTACATACAGCTCATTAATCCATCAACATAACCCATCTAGGAATTTGAATTACCTGTAGGCATAGGAAATAAGTAGGGATACGTACTCTTCATCTCTGACCTGTTATTGTTCCGGCACAATACGTTAACGGAAGCTGTGTCTTTTGTACGCAACCTTCTCACCTGACGATCCAGTATGGCCATAGGCTACTCCTCGTAGGAGAACTCCTCTGTTACCTGGATATCATTTATAGGACATACTCTGGAAGGATCACCCATATATTTTCGAGGCATTGACACGTGGAAGGCTGGGTGCACTGCCTTCAAATCGGTGGTAGGTCTAATTCATAGGCAACCTGGCCTACTTTCCGGACGACCTGATAAGGCCCAATGTATCTCAAGCTGAGCTACCCCTTTTTGCCAAATCTCATAACATCCTTCATGGGTGACACTTTCAGAATACCCACTCGTCGACTTGGAACTCTAAGTGTCGACGTCGATTATCTGTATATGACTTCTGTCGAATCTGAACTGCTAATAACCGTTCCTGAGTGAGTTTCACTTTGTCAACTGCTTGCTGAATCATATCTAGGTCAATTAACTTAGTTCCACCAACATCAACCAGCCAATCGGTGACCTGTACTTCCTGCCATACAGAGCCTCATACGGCGCCATCTGGATACTAGAATGGTAGCTATTATTACAAGCGAACTCAACAAGTGGAAAATGATCATCTCGGCTACCTCTGAAATCAATAACGCAGGCCCGCAACATACCCCTTAGCGTCTGAATAGTACGCTCGGTCTGTCCGTCAGTCTGAGGGTGACATACTGTATCGAGATTCACTTGTGACCTCATCCCTTCTGGAGTGATCTCCAGGAGTTAGCTGTAAACTGAGCTCCTCTGTCAGAGATTATAGATGTGAGAGCTTTGTGAAGTCTCTCTACATAATTTCGCATAGCCTTTAACTGGATAAATGGTCTTGAATATGCTCTTGTACTGACTCCTTGCGGTTCAATGGTCAGCGTCATTAGTCCTTATATCCTTGTCACCATTTTACCTTTACATTCCGAGTGCTCACCCAACATGTCTTTGTCGCTAGTGAGTATAATAGTTATGTCCCTTAAACTACTCCTCCTAGTTCCTTTCCAGGACTACTTCCATCGATCCAAAGTATGTATATACGGAATGGTTCTGCACCCTTCGCTATCCTTCACAAAAGATGCCTACACTTATGGCAAATCATAATTCAAGTTCAAACTAGATCCTTGGTCTCTGGCCACAACTATTCCTTTAGCTTTCTGCCGCAACTGTTTCTTTGACCTTTATCCCTCAAATCTTACAATACAACCCCAAAGCATAGGGCTACGAAGATTCTTACTCCCTTACAATGCTCTCATAACACCAGTATACGTGTCTTCGATTTCCTTGTATTGGCGATCGTCTCAAACTCTAGCTCCAAGCTAATAAATTTCCCCTTCTGGAGCATAAGAACGCCATAATTCCTTTCAAGTCCAATATGTTCTTCCCCCTTTTATTAAGGAGGTCCTAATACACCAATAGTTTTTAGATATCCATCATCCTCGGCACTTATCTTTCGAGAATTAGAAGTTTCGTTGCAGCCTAATCATTCTTTCCTTTACTTCTCATTCCTCGTCGTGGTCACTATCCTTTCGTCCCACTTGTCGAAGTCTGTTGTCCAACCCCACACATTCCTCTTGTGTTCCATACTACCACACCCTATCCCTCTCACACGGCTACCCTTAAATTTTTATCCAAACAGTGTCGTGCTTTGCCCGTCGTCTCTCTTGGAGGCTTTACTGCCTCATGTTTCTTGCTCTTTCGCTTCTTCCGACATTTTGGTCATCTTACCTTCCATCTACTCACTCTCTTTCTTTTTCAAACATCATTGTATTAGAACTTTCCGAGCTTAACCTGTAGTGAAAACAGCATCAGCTCGCCTTATAACATTTGTGCCATTTTTTTCTCACTTGAGCTTCGTTACCCTGTCCGATTATTGCCTTCCAATATGCCACAACGTCGATTGCTGGGATACACATAACTGCTGATATAGCCATGTATGGGATATCATATACATACGTATACATAATTGCTACCATCTTGCTTACAAAAATTTTCCAAACGCTATTCAACTTACCCTGCTTCTAAAGCTGTGATGCACTTTCTTTCTCTTCACTGGTTCAGTCTGCCTCGTCCTATGTGACCTCTTAAGGTTTCTGCCCACTCTGTATGCTCTGATTTCTCTTAGGCTACCCTAGCTTCCCATTTGTCTTTCCTGTGTCCGACTCTATAGGACTTGTATTACACTTCCCAGGGGGTCACCCATCCTAAAATTTCTCCCACTCCAGCACGCTTAACTTTGAGACTCTGATGAAATGTGATGTTTTAATGCTAGTATGATCGCGTCAACCTCACCGCATGACCTTCATCACCTAATCTGGAG
Source organism: Lycium ferocissimum (assembly GCF_029784015.1). Lineage (NCBI taxonomy): Eukaryota > Viridiplantae > Streptophyta > Magnoliopsida > Solanales > Solanaceae > Lycium > Lycium ferocissimum. The sequence continues at coordinate 10,251 of NW_026726101.1, forward strand.
TAAGTTGAAGTCTTAACAAAATCCAAAACGTTCTCACAGCACATCTCCCGCCGAATTAGAAAGGGTCTCTTACTTGTAGTCATTCCAAATTCTCAGTTAGGTGGCACTTATATTCCAACGACAAGTGCCCAAGGTTCTCTTGAAATAGTATCTTTATCTCAACCTATATCATCTGTTTCTTTTGATGAAATTATATTGCACCATCTGTTCCTTAAGCCTACCGTCTTTGTCGCTTAAAGATTCCATTATTTTTTAGGTGAAGTCGTGTGCACGCAGTACCCCTTTATGCTTTATGCCTTTTTACCCTTACTGTGTACCCAACACAGGCTTCTAACTTACTCAAAAACATACCAAGTTCGTCTCCATATTAGTCTTATCTTATCACCATGTCGTCATACTACACCTTTAAATTCATAACTATGTATTCCCTTTTCGTTCCATGTTCGTACTCATTTAATTACGTCTATCTTTGGTGTTTCCTTTAGTATCCCCTTACCATATTTCTCCCGTCTATGTCCATCCTTCTTTTCTGCGCACGAGGAATTTTATAATATCTCTATGTCCTTCGGAAACTACTACTTCTACATACTCCCTTTCTCATTTTCAAATCACATTCTGTTCATCCCTATTTGTCCTCATCATACCAGTCATTTCCTAGCACTCATTCTACCTCGTTGCTCATCTTTCTATAGTTTGGTCTTTCACAGTTCCGTCAATGATATTACTCATGTTCTCGGCTACACCTATCATCATCTATTACTGCACTGGTATCTCGCCCACTTTTCTTTTCATCTCCTTCTTCCAATTAACCCCTTCTTCGTTTGTGCTCGCTATCATTTCCGTTATCTCATAATCTCTATCCTGAACTTTCCCTATGGAAGAGCTTCATAAATCCCTCTCTTTTTTGATTAATAGCTCACCTTTATACTTTAGTCACATAGATCACGTCATATCTTTTAGTCGCTTCCTCGCTAGGCTTTGCTCATTTTCATAACAATCCTTATATATTCGCATAATGTCCTGTTGTAATCAATCTTATAGTGTAACACTTCTTAACCTTTTACTCCTTTCTGGTCAATCTTACCCTTAATATCTCACAAGCTGTCTTATCAATACATTCATATCCGTTACAATCCTTTTTCCTCTGTACTCTTGTCTCAATCATACTATTATTTCTTCTAACTATAAACTCGTCATAATCTATCCCTGCTTATCAATTCAGTTGGTACCTTAATATAACACTCTATCAAGATTTGCCAACCTCTTCTAGATCATCTCTTAATATCATAAGCCCTTTCCAAATTCTTTATACCATACCGATATCGACCTCCTAATTACTATTACCACCAATTCAGTAGTTAACTTATTTTTTTCAAGGTCAGCCGTACTTGCAACTTAGTCAAATCCTATCCTTAATATTGACACAACCTTTCAAGACATATCACAAACCCATATCTCACTCTCTTTTTACTTCTTGGAAAATTTCGGCAGAGTTTCCTCTATATTTCTTACTATTTCAAACCTCCGCAAACAGAAATACCAACAATGCCTCATATATATATATATATATATATATATATATATATATATATATATATATATATATATATATATCACACACGGGCTCCCAATATCAACAACGTATGAAAATGATGGACTTACCTCGTATGTCCAACTCGAACTGCACCTATTACCCTTTCCTGTCCACTTTCCTTTTCCAATTTTTAACTTTACATTTCCATCGTACCTCAATACCTTACCCGACATATATCTTTCGTGCCTTTGTTTACCTGCGTGCTTTGTAACTTCCAATATCGCCAATCACTTTCTTCTGTCGATGCCGTCCTTCTGCTGAAATCAAAAGTTAGTATAAGGAATCTCATTTCCTCCGACTTGGCTCTATCGCACGATCTAAGACGAGAAAAAGGGTCACCGATTCCTAAATGCCCCGTGCCTCCCGTTTATAAGTGTGGCCGGCTTCACACCATAAACAAGACTCTGCCGGACACGGTCTGTAGACAATCCCTGCGACGAACTGCTCTGATACCACTTTTGTCACGACCCAACCCCGTAGGCCGCGACTAGTGCCCGAGTTGGGCACCCGTACACACCCATTAACCAGAAACAACATACAAATAACTTATACATACAGAAAAGTAATACGTCGCCCCAAAGCTGTCACAAATATATATACATATATACATATAGGATACATATACGAAGATATATACACACGTCGTCTCAAACCATCGCATATAGCATATACATCGCACATAAGCCGGTAAGGCTATCATAATACAGGGGGGACGTCCAGAACACAAACCACACAGACACAACTGTACAATAACTGCCCACAACCCACACATATGTGTCTACAGACCTCTAAGAGTAACAACAGAATCATATGACGGGACAGGGCCCCGCCGTACCCCTGAATAGACATATACATACACATATATATAATGAAGGTGTTTGCGCCAAAACATAGGCTCCTGAACAAGGGAGCACTCCAAGATAGCTTGATTGAAATCCTAAGCTGACGGACCACCAAAACGGGTATCTGTACCTGCGGGCATGAAACGCAGCACCCGAAGAAAGGGGGTCAGTACGAAATATGTACTGAGTAAGCAAAGCATGAAGTACAGCAAACAGGATCACAATCGGAACAAAAAGTACAGAAAATACGTGCAAAATCCAGAATACCAAAACGCTTACTCATCAAAACACAAATCATGCATGGGGGCTCAGGGAATATGGTCGCCCGCCCGTCATTGGTGCCATAACACATCATACTCCGGAAGGTTTCATATATCCGTAACCCGACATATCACATAACACATCATAACTCCATAACACATCATAACACCAGAATATATATGGTACCCGGCCCTCTAGCGAGGAGCTCGGCGAACCATAACACATCATACTCCGGAATATAACATAGTGCGCACGATAACATAATCGACCAGGGACTCGGCGAAGGATATAACAACAGGATGCACGAGCAGAGTCGTGAGTAACCATATGCATAAAAATAATCATTACAGACTCAACAGATAAGTAAGTAATCAACACTCGGGGGTCGGGGTGATAGCCATATTAAGTCTTTTTCAAAAAAGTTGATAGAACTATACAAAAGAAAGTCTCGGGGACCACGGATAGGTATCAAACCAATCCGGGCCCGCCTATGAAAGTTAGAGCCTTTATACGCTATAGAATCTTCTACGAGCATATCGAGGCGATCCGGTTCCGTCTACGAAACTTACGGCCATTATTAGACATAGAATCCTTTAACAACAACAATTCTTTATGCAACATTTGAAATCCAATCTTACAAAAGACATAAAGACCATAGCTGGACTATATTAAGAATGCAAAAGTCAAGAAGTGAATAAGAATCGTAGACATGCTCGGATCGCAAGAATGGAGTTACCCCGAGGCTCGTATCATAGCTTACTTACAACTAAGACATGCCAAAAGAAAGAAAGGGTAAGCTTCACATACCTCGTCCGCTTCCTAAGCTAATCCGAACTTAAGTCTCGGCTTCTCAAGATCTACAACAACGTCGTTAGACACCAAACATTAGTCATAAGCACTTAGGAATCCAATTCTAAGCTAGTACTTTATTTACAGAAATTTGAGCAGCATTTCCCCTGTAAATTCAACAACCTCGAGAATTCAACTCGGCTAAATCTTCAACAACAATACCAACAATCATTCTAACAACATCAACAATTAATTCAAAACGCATTCTAACATTAGTAACTCTTTTCTACATACTTCGACAACATACCATTTATATTCAAATCATCCGCATACAATCAAGCCAACACCAATGGTCACACGTTCAAGTGCTAATCCGAAACCATTTGAACAAAACTCAAGAACATTTCAAACAATCCACACAATATTCAAACGGCCCAACCAATGTCCAACCTCACCCGAAACCTCCCAATGTAAATAGGAACAACAACAACACATTTCTTTCTTCCAAATTCATGAACTACACCAACAATCCACACTTTAACAACATTATCCTCATAAATACAAAAACTATATTAGAATCGCATTAGTTCCTAAATCAGCCCACAACAATTACAACTTCGACTTGAATCATTAAACTTTCATTATCATCATAGAATCCACAACAACAACAACCAAAAATACTAAATAAAATTAGTTCATCACTCCTACACAACACACCACCCACACGGCCTCACACCAACACACATCATTTCATGAATTTCATCCATTTCTACATACTACAACATACACAAACCATCCATAACACATATAAAAGAGGATTGAACCTTACCTTTTCCACTTAGTTCTTCAACTTGGCTAGGGTTGTGCCTTGCAAAAATGAATGATTTGCTTTCTCCAACAACTACTACATGTTGATTAGGACCTTCCAATTGGTTGAAAAGCTAGAAGAAAATTATTTTTTCTTGATCAATTCTTGAAGCACCTTATTCGGCCACCATGGCCGAATGTTGCTCTTCATTTTTCTCCAAGCTTCTCAAGTTTTCTAAGGTTGAAAAGATGACTAATAAGTCTTGCTTGGTCATCTATTGTATATATATAAGGTTCATCCATGTGTACCATGGCCCACACATGGCTTGGATGAATTAAAATTTGCCAAGCCATGGGTGGGAACCACCCAAGCCACACGGCCATATATGGCTTGGTTTCATGAAATGTCAACTTTTCATAATTCACTTTCAACCCCAAATTTTCCTTAATATTCCATACCAATAAAATCATAAGCAACGTATGCCTTAAAACAAAATCGGAGGTCAAAAGTCTCAACCTCGTATCCTGGAGTAGTCTTGTCCTTAACTTATCGTAGTTAGCTCGGAATGTCCCAATGTACAAAATACGGGATATAACAATTATAATTGTAATGTATCAAGAATCATGACTCATTTCAATCATTTACTCAAAAGTGACACTATTGCACATTCATGACCCATTTCCCATATCCTTTTGCAATCTAAGTGTTTCAACTTTCAAATACCTTAAACAACATGGAAATGTCATAAAACTTACCTTAGATGGTGTAGGAATGAACCTTGGGTGCAAACACCTCACTTGAGCAAAACCCTAGTTTCACCTTCACGTGGATTCATGTCTTGGATGAACTTTAATGGGTTTCTTATACTTGATTCGCTTGGTTTGATGAAGTTGAACACTAATTTCTCTTGAAAACTTGTGGGAGGAGTGTAGATAGATGTTTTAGAGAGAAGGGGTGTGAAATGGAAATGAAATGAAATAAGACTTGGTCCCTTGTTAATAACACATTTCAGTCCCGACCAACTTCTACGGGCCAACATACGGTCCGCATAATTTATACTGACCGTAGATTTGGCCCAAAGAGTGGTCTCAATCTGGGCTGGAAGTACGGCTAAACATACGGTCCGTATGTTTTATACGGCCAGTATGTTTGGCCGTATAATGCCCAGTGATTCCGAACTTGTTCTCGTCGACTCGTTTGATCTCCAATCCTTATGGAACCTTCTTGACACTTGTTTATCACCTCATTAACAATCTAAGGGACATTATAACTCTTCTCCAAAGCCTCATTAAGTCGTTGTTAACTCGTTACTCGTAAATTCTTTCCGATACATATCATATGCATTGCCTTCTCTTGGCAACTTTCTCGTCTAACACCGAATGTCTTTGAAATCTTACTTAAGGTCATCAAATGTCATCCTTTACTTATCGAATCACCGTATACTTCGTAAACTTCGCTAGTCTATTCACTGTGCATCAACGAAAAAAATTTCGAGGTGTAACATTCTTCCCCCCTTAAGAACATTCGTCCTCAAATGTTAAGCACTTGGGAATTCTATGAAAATTTTGCCAGAGTTTCCCCTATAATATGGCACTACCATCCTGTCACAACAGCCCATAATAACAATGACTCACAGGGCTACAACATAATAGCAATAGAATTTGGCCACACACGACCCAAATGTATAAAAAGGAAAACATACATACCTTATGATTTTGATGTCTCATCTTGGCCCTCTTCCGGGGGCTGAAATAAGTGGGGGTACTTGGATTTCATGATTTCTTCCGCTTCCCATGTCATTTCTTCTCGATTATTGTTTCTCCACAAAACCTTAACTGAGGCCACTTCTTTGTTTCTAAGCCTCCGTACTTGCCTATCTAATATGGCAATGGGTATTTCTTCATAAGTTAACTTTTCTATCACTTGAACATCATTTACTGGGACGATCCTAGTGGGATCTCCGACACATTTACGAAGCATCGAGACATGGAAAACTGGATGAACTGACTCCAAATCAGGAGGTAGATCTAACTCATAAGCCACTTTGCCTACTTTGTGCACAATCTCATAAGGCCCAATGTACCGGGGACTAAGCTTCCCCTTTTTGCCAAATCTCATTACACCCTTCATTGGTGACACTTTTAACAATACCCAATCTTTAACTTGGAACTCTAAGTCCCTTCGACGATTATCCGTATAGGACTTTTGACGACTTTGGGCTGCCACTAACCGATCTTGTATGAGCTTAACTTTCTCTATGGCTTGCTGGACCAAGTCCGGCCCTATCAATTTAGTCTCTCCTAGATCGAACCACCCAATTGGATATCTACACTTTCGCCCATATAAAGCCTCATACGGTGCCATTTGAATGCTAGAATGATAACTATTATTGTAAGCAAACTCAATGAGTGGCAAGTGATCATCCCAATTACCTCCAAAATCTAACATACATGCCCGTAACATATCCTCAAGAGTCTGAATGGTACGTTCAGCTTGTCCATCAGTCTGTGGATGAAATGCCGTACTAAGGCTCACATGAGTCCCAAAACCCTCTTGGAAGGACTTCCAGAAATTAGCCATAAACTGAGTACCTCTATCGGAGATAATAGATACTGGAACACCATGAAGTCGCACTATCTCTTTAACATAAAGATTTGCATAATCTTTTGCCACATACGTCGTTCTAACTGGTAAGAAATAAGCTGACTTCGTGAGTCTATCAACAATCACTCATATAGAATCATACTTACGTCGAGAACGGGGTAAGCCTGTAATGAAGTCCATATTGATTACTTCCCACTTCCAAGTTGGGATTTCTATAGCTTGCAACAATCCGCCCGGCTTTTGGTGCTCGATTTTCACTTGTTGACAATTGGGACATTGAGCTACAAATTTCGCTATATCTTTCTTCATCCCATTCCACCAATACATGGATTTAAGATCATGATACATTTTCGTTGCTCCGGGGTGGACAGAATAACGGGAACAATGAGCTTCTCTCAATATTGGTGGCGTAGATCTGCCACATTAGGAACACATAATCTGCCTCGACATCGGAGAACTCCATCTCCTGCAATCTCAAATGATGACTCCTCTTTCTGAGGGAGTGTATCTCTGTAATGCATTAGCATGGGATCTTCGTATTGTCGCTCTTTCACTTCCACTACTAGCGACGAAACCGGCCGAATTTCGAATGGTAGTTCCTCTGCTACCTGAGTCCACTACTTGAACTCCTAGGCTAGCTAACTGTTGGAGCTCACAAGCCATTTCTCTTTTCTCTGGTCGTATATCACACAAACTTCCCATAGTTCTACGGCTGAGGGCGTCAACTACAGCATTTGCATTTCCGGGGTGATATAGGATATCAACATCATAATCTTTTAACAATTCCAACCATCGTCGTTGCCGCAAATTCAACTCTTTCTGCTTGAAAATATACTGAAGGCTCTTATGGTCCGTGTAAATATTTTCATAGACACCATATAAGTAATGTCTCCACATCTTTAGTGCATGAATCACTGCAGCCAATTCTAGATCATGAGTTGGGTAATTTTTCTCATGTTTTCGTAATTGCCTTGAAGCATACGCAATCACCTTTCCATGTTGCATCAACACGCAGCCTAGCCCAACGCCTGAAGCATCGCAATAAATAACATAACCTTCCAATCCCTATGGAAGTGTCAGGACTGGTGCAGAAGTCAATCTATGTTTTAGCTCTTGGAAACTACGTTCACAAGCATCTGTCCATTGAAACTTTGTTGATTTCTGAGTCAGTTTTGTGAGTGATGCAGAAATAGAAGAGAAACGTTCAACGAATCTCCTGTAATATCTTGCTAAGCCCAGAAAGATACGAACTTTTGTAGGAGTTGTGGGCCTTGGCCAAGTCTTCACGGCCTCAATCTTTTGACTATCTACCCGAATACCATCAGCTGAAACAATGTGCCCCAGAAATGTCACTGAGTTCAACCAAAATTCACACTTAGAAAATTTTGCAAACAACTCTCGATTTTGAAGAATTCTATGGACAGTACGCAAATGATCCGCAGGTTCTGCCTCGGATCTAGAATACACCAAGATATCGTCGATGAATACAATCACAAACAAATCTAGGAAGGGTCTGAACACAGCATTCATCAAATCCATAAATATTGTCGGTGCATTAGTTAGCCCAAATGACATCACCCGGAACTCAAAATGGCCGTATCTTGTTCTGAAGGCTGTCTTAGGGATATCTTTCTCCCTAACTCTCACCTGATAATACCCGGATCTCAAATCTATCTTTGAAAACCATCTGGCACCTTGTAATTGATCAAACAATTCATCAATCCTCGGAAGAGGATACTTATTCTTAATCGTCACTTTGTTTAATTGCCGATAATCAATGCACATTCTCAAGGAGCCATCTTTCTTTCGGACAAACAATACGGGTGCTCCCCACGAGGATGAAGTAGGCCTAATAAAGCCTTTCTCAAGCAAGTCTTTCCATTGCTCCTTCAACTCTTTCAATTTTGCGGGAGCCATTCTATAAGGAGGAATAGATATAGGCTTAGCGTCTGGCAACACACCAATAGCAAAATCAATCTCCCGCTCGGGAGGAGGCTCCGGGAAGCTCTTTCAGAACACATCCGAAAATTCATTCACTACGGAAGCGATCGAAGAGTCAGCGGTTCCAATTCTACATCTTGAACCCGAACTAGATGATAAATGCAACCTTTTGTGATCATTTTCCTTGCCTTTAGATAGGAAATAAGCCTACCCTTCGGTGACGCCGTATTTTCTTTCCATTCTAAAACTGGTTCTCCCGGAAATTGGAAACGAACCATTTTCATTCTACAATCAACATTGGCATAGCAAGAAGCCAACAAATGCATGCCCATAATAACATCAAAATCCACCATTTTTAACTCATGCAAGTCAATCATGGTACGACAATCACAAATCACAATTACACAATTTCTATATACTCGGCTAGCTATTACCGATTCACCAACGGGGGTGGACACCTCAAAAGGTTTGATCGACTCCGATTTGATTCTAAACCGACCCGCAATATACGAAGTAACATATGACAATGTGGAGCTCGGATCTATCAAAGCATATACATCATGAGAAAATACCGATAATATACCTGTGACAACATTTGGAGAATGTTATACCTCGCATTTTTGTACATTTGAATATTTCGAGTTAATCGCGGGAAGTTAAGGGCAAGGCCATTTCTCGGTCTTGTTGAATGCGCAAGTCGCTTATAAATGTTATTGTTATGGAAATTTAAGGGCAAACTTGGAATTGGAAACTTTTATACATGACTTGTTGAAAAATAATTCAAGGTGGGCTATGGCCCACATGGGTGTATTATACTAGTAATTAAAAGATGACTAAGTAAGCATGTGATTCATATTTTATTATTTAGAGAATTCAAGAAACTTGGAGGGAAAGGAAAAGAAAAATCTAGAAAAAAATGGAGAAGCTTGGCCGGCCATATGGTGGTCATGTGATGGCCATGTGCTTCCACTTATATATATATATATATATGTGTGAGTCATGAAGGCAAGACAATTTGTCATTTTCACCATGGAAAATTCAAGAAAAATTGAGACAAGGGCAAAGGGTGCAGTCGGCCATGAAGGCTGGCCGAACAGCCCCTTATGGAGTTTGCTTGGAAAAATTTTGTTCTTCAAGCCTTTCAACCCTTTGGAAGGTCCTTATTATCATGAGCTAGTTGTTGGAACAAGAAAACCATCCATGTACATGATTCATGGCCTTAGCCGAATGAAGAAGGAGGTGGAACAAGGCAAGTTTTAATTCTTTTTTTTCATGTGTCATGTGTGATTTGTTGGTGTTGTAGTATGTAGAATTGAATGAAGAACATGAAAATATGGATGTGGAGATTGAACCGTGGAAGTGGTCATTTGGCCGTGTGTGTTGTTGTATGTTATGAGTGATGAATTAATTGTGTTTAGCTTGTCGTGTGTGTTGTAACGTGTTGAAATGGATGAAATACATGGAATGATGATGTTGATGTTGTAGCCGAGAGTATGGGCTGTTTGGTGTAGCAAAGGAATGAACCATGTATCTAGTAGCTTACTTGTTGTTGTTGTTGTGAATTTTATGATGAAAATGAATGTTTGATGGTGCAAATTGAAGCTAAGATGGTTGTGGGCTGATTTGGGAACGTTATGCGATTTCGATATGCATTCTTGAATTCATGGAAGTAAAGTTATAAATGTGTGGAATTGTCGATATAGTTTAAGAGTTTGAAAGAAAGAATTAAGTCGTCATTGTTCTTGTTGAAATCGGAAGGTGTTGGATGAAGTAGTATGTAGATTAAGTGTTGGAACGTTATGTAAATTGAATCGAAATGAATTGAATATAAATTGAATGTTGTTTGTAAGATTGTTGACATTGTGGCCGAGTTCCATTCTCGGGTTGTTGTTGATTGAAATCGGCCAAGTTAAACTTGGTGGCATGGCATATTTACGTGGGAAATCTTGCCAAAATTTCGGTAGCCAAGTTCGTTTAAGAATCCAACTCAAAAGGGCTTCTAATCAAGGTTTGGTAAACATGACCAAATTGTGGATTTTGGCGAGTTTGCAACGTGGATTCGAAGTAGCAGAAGGAGCAGAAAGAGGTATGTAAGACTTTATTTCCTTTCTTTGGCATGTCTTAGACGCGTAGGCTTGATTTCGCGTCTCGGGGACTTTCCTAACTCTAGAAATCCGTGATTGAAATTTCCTACTATTCACTCAAGAGAATTGAACCCAAAGTTTATGAATGGTTGAAAGAAAGGTCTAAGCACTTAGAACTTGCATGATTAGGACCCGATTACCCTAAAACTCACCTAAGTATTGTCATGGAACGTATTATACGTAAACTATGTACGCCACCTCATTTGATCCGAGGTGGGCCCACTATTCCCGGATTCCCTCTTATTGTTTCATTAAGTTTATTTCCGTACTATGGTCAATGAAGGTTCTTGATCATCATTCCGACTACAAACAATAACTATTTTAATTAAACCCTTGACCCCAAAGCGTGATTTTTCTCCCTAAAAGTTTACAAATGTTTTCCAAAATATTCGTTTTTCTTTAAAAACCAAGTTCTACAATATTGAAAGCCTTAAAGACTAAGACGCCGATTATGGTTCTATGACGATAACGATGATGCTAGAGATGAGAAAAAGTTTGATGATCGTTTTCCTAAGATTCCAAAGTACACGAAATACCGTCTTGTGACCCTATTCTACGTTGTTCATGATGTTGCTTTTCAGCGGTAGTCTCGCCTTAAAATACTCGTTCCTTCAAGGTGAGACAAAGCGATCCCGTCAATCCATAATGTAATCGGAGGTCACCGACCTTACGTCACTCCGATAGACACATGACTTTCCTTGGGCTCCCATGCATCGTTTAATTGTTTTTATGATAATGTATATAATATTTGATATTGATGAATGTATTTGTATACACCGTATATGTGTGGGGAATGGGGAGGGCAACCGTGTCCACCGATTCGGGTGGCTAATCATCCCGGACGCGGGATGCCGGACGCGGGATTTATGGGAGAGCCGTACGCGCGTACGTTCCGTGATATATATTTTTATATAATATGATTTACTTGGGATCTTGTTGGGGAGGGGTGGGAGAGCCGATGAAATCGGCGTCTCAGAATCGTGATTAAAAGTACCGTTTTCGAAAAGCATCCGTTTTCTATGTACAAAAACAAGAAACACCGTGTTCGTAAAAAAAAGAAAAAGAAAAAAAAACTAGGCATGCATGGCCTCCGCCCGAGGGGCACTTATGTACAGGTACTCCTTTATTCTACGATACTGTCTATGTTTCCATATAGTTATTACCCTGCACAGGTTACCGTTTACTCGTGATATGCTCTACAGCTCTTACTGTGTTGTTACTGTTCATGTCTTACATACTCAGTACATTGCTCGTAGACCCTCTTCGGGGGCTGCGTCCATGCCGCGCAGGTACACCCAGATGGATTGACGGCAACATAGAAGATGTTCCAGCGAAGTTGGCAGCTCCATTTGGCCTGGAGTGAAGCCGAGTCAGAGTATACGTACCAGGATTCCTGATTACAGTTAGAGACTTTGCAGACAGAGTCGTGGGTTTCAGGAGTTAGTTTGTACCATGATACAAGTTTTGTACAGTCACATATTTTATTTGATTTTAAAGCAACAAAGGAATATTTTAGCAGTCTTGTTATGTATACTTGACATAAAGATTTCAAAAAAAATTTGTACATAGAAAGAGTCAGTGGGTTCGCTCGGCTCCGGTTACGGGGTCGGGTGCCCATCACACCCTAGTGAGATCGGGGTGTGACAAAGTGGTATCGAGCGGGTCGGCCTAAGGGATGTTCGCAAAGTCGTGTCCGTAGAGTCCTATTTATGGGTGTGAAGCCAGCCACATTTATAAACAGGAGGCTACGGGGCATTTAGGAATGTTGACCTTCTTTCTGTCTTAGATCGTGCGATAGAGCCAAGTCATAAGGAGAAGAAATTCCTTATATAAGCCTCCCGTATGACGGAAGAAGCGGAGAAAGAGAATACCGCGAATAAGCAAAACATGAGACATGCTATTTTGGAAAGGTTATGGGTTTGGCGTGGCGATGAAGGTGTGATCGCTACCCTTGAGGGTCTGGAAATCCAGGACGGGAGGTAGCCATACACGCAAGCGGAAGGCGAACATCGGGAAATGAAAAGGGCAAAACAGTCATTATAAAAGAAAGGACGTATTACGAAAATGCTTTGGAAGCCGTGAGACTTCGATCGGCCTTAAATCGTGTAATAAAGGTCATATGAGAAAATGGGCGCGATTATATCGACATTAAGGCATCGAATCGCACCAAAGTTTTGAGGTTAAGCGTGCCCAGGTGGGAGCAATTCTAGGATGGGTGACCCCCTGGGAAGTTTACGAGAAATTCTACATATTGAGACATAAGGGACAAATGAAGAGTCGGGGTAGTCTAAGGAAACTAGAATATATGGATGGACGGAGACCTTAAGAGGACGCGTAAGACGAGGTGGATTAGTCCGGAAAAGAGACGTAGAAGTGTGTCACAGCCCCAGAACTAGGATAGGCTTGAACGGCGTTTGGACGTATTTGTGGGCTAGTTATTAGTAATTGAATACATGTATATGTAAAGGTGTAGGATATCCCAAGTATGATTGTATCGGTGGACATGTGAATTCCAACAACTGAAGTCACGGTACAAAAAGCATTAATCAAGTAAAGGTACCGAAGTTCGAGTGATAGCAAGAGTAAATGGTACAAGTGTTGTTATTCCACTGTAGATTGAGATTGGGAATGAGGATAGGAGACGAAGTATGAATGGATAATGGTATGGGTGCGCCCCAAGGGGGGGGAAGCAGGTGAGAGAAATGTAAGGATGAGATAGAGACAGTTGAGACGGTAGTGTGTTTGGTATGAATGCTTGGGTTACAACTGAGACCCCTCATTAAAGTGAACTAGTAAGGATGGGAAAACCGACACTAAGTGGATAGAAGTTCGGATAGTGATCAAGGTGATATGAGAAGTTCGCACAAACTCTGAGTAGTGCGACGCCAGAAAATGGACGTATATGAAAAGAAAGAGTATGACAAAGAGAACGGTATGGGATAGCTTAGGAGCTAATATGAAGGATGGAAATAGCTTTGAAAAGGGAGCTCCCCCGAGGTGCTTATGAGACTCCGTACGACTAATTGAACATTCGAGGACGAATGTTCCCAAAAGGGGGGAAGGATGTTACACCTCGCATTTTTGTACATTTGAATATTTCGAGTTAATCGCGGGAAGTTAAGGGCAAGGCCATTTCTCGGTCTTGTTGAATGCGCAAGTCGCTTATAAATGTTATTGTTATGGAAATTTAAGGGCAAACTTGGAATTGGAAACTTTTATACATGACTTGTTGAAAAATAATTCAAGGTGGGCTATGGCCCACATGGGTGTATTATACTAGTAATTAAAAGATGACTAAGTAAGCATGTGATTCATCTTTTATTATTTAGAGAATTCAAGAAACTTGGAGGGAAAGGAAAAGAAAAATCTAGAAAAAATTGGAGAAGCTTGGCCGGCCATATGGTGGTCATGTGATGGCCATGTGCTTCCACTTATATATATATATATATATATGTGTGAGTCATGAAGGCAAGACAATTTGTCATTTTCACCATGGAAAATTCAAGAAAAATTGAGACAAGGGCAAAGGGTGCGGTCGGCCACGAAGGTGGCCTTCTAACACCCCTCATGGAGTTTGCTTGGAAAATTTTGTTCTTCAAGCCTTTCAACCCTTTGGAAGGTCCTTATTATCATGAGCTAGTTGTTGGAACAAGAAAACCATCCATGTACATGATTCATGGCCTTAGCCGAATGAAGAAGGAGGTGGAACAAGGCAAGTTTTAATTCTTTTTTTTCATGTGTCATGTGTGATTTGTTGGTGTTGTAGTATGTAGAATTGAATGAAGAACATGAAAATATGGATGTGGAGATTGAACCGTGGAAGTGGTCATTTGGCCGTGTGTGTTGTTGTATGTTATGAGTGATGAATTAATTGTGTTTAGCTTGTCGTGTGTGTTGTAACGTGTTGAAATGGATGAAATACATGGAATGATGATGTTGATGTTGTAGCCGAGAGTATGGGCTGTTTGGTGTAGCAAAGGAATGAACCATGTATCTAGTAGCTTACTTGTTGTTGTTGTTGTGAATTTTATGATGAAAATGAATGTTTGATGGTGCAAATTGAAGCTAAGATGGTTGTGGGCTGATTTGGGAACGTTATGCGATTTCGATATGCATTCTTGAATTCATGGAAGTAAAGTTATAAATGTGTGGAATTGTCGATATAGTTTAAGAGTTTGAAAGAAAGAATTAAGTCGTCATTGTTCTTGTTGAAATCGGAAGGTGTTGGATGAAGTAGTATGTAGATTAAGTGTTGGAACGTTATGTAAATTGAATCGAAATGAATTGAATATAAATTGAATGTTGTTTGTAAGATTGTTGACATTGTGGCCGAGTTCCATTCTCGGGTTGTTGTTGATTGAAATCGGCCAAGTTAAACTTGGTGGCATGGCATATTTACAGGGGAAATGCTGCCAAAATTTCGGTAGCCAAGTTCGTTTAAGAATCCAACTCAAAAGGGCTTCTAATCAAGGTTTGGTAAACATGACCAAATTGTGGATTTTTGGTGAGTTTGCAACGTGGATTCGAAGTAGCGTCCAAGGAGAAAAGAGGTATGTAAGACTTTATTTCCTTTCTTTGGCATGTCTTAGACGCGTAGGCTTGATTTCGCGTCTCGGGGACTTTCCTAACTCTAGAAATCCGTGATTGAAATTTCCTACTATTCACTCAGTAGAATTGAACCCAAAGTTTATGAATGGTTGAAAGAAAGGTCTAAGCACTTAGAACTTGCATGATTAGGACCCGATTACCCTAAAACTCACCTAAGTATTGTCATGGAACGTATTATACGTAAACTATGTACGCCACCTCATTTGATCCGAGGTGGGCCCACTATTCCGGATTCCCTCTTATTGTTTCATTAAGTTTATTTCCGTACTATGGTCAATGAAGGTTCTTGATCATCATTCCGACTACAAACAATAACTATTTTAATTAAACCCTTGACCCCAAAGCGTGATTTTTCTCCCTAAAAGTTTACAAATGTTTTCCAAAATATTCGTTTTTCTTTAAAAACCAAGTTCTACAATATTGAAAGCCTTAAAGACTAAGACAGCGATTATGGTTCTATGACGATAACGATGATGCTAGAGATGAGAAAAAGTTTGATGATCGTTTTCCTAAGATTCCAAAGTACACGAAATCGTCTTGTGACCCTATTCTACGTTGTTCATGATGTTGCTTTTCAGCGGTAGTCTCGCCTTAAAATACTCGTTCCTTCAAGGTGAGACAAAGCGATCCCGGTCAATCCATAATGTAATCGGAGGTCACCGACCTTACGTCACTCCGATAGACACATGACTTTCCTTGGGCTCCCATGCATGCTGTTTAATTGTTTTTATGATAATGTATATAATATTTGATATTGATGAATGTATTTGTATACACTGTATATGTGTGGGGAATGGGGAGGGCAACCGTGTCCACCGA
Organism: Lycium ferocissimum; assembly: GCF_029784015.1. Classification (NCBI taxonomy): domain Eukaryota; kingdom Viridiplantae; phylum Streptophyta; class Magnoliopsida; order Solanales; family Solanaceae; genus Lycium; species Lycium ferocissimum. Next base: position 26,661 of record NW_026726101.1, read on the forward strand.
TTCACTGGTTAATCATCCCGGACGCGGGATGCCCGGACGCGGGATTTATGGGAGAGCCGTACGCGGCGTACGTTCGTGATATATATTTTTATATAATATGATTTACTTGGGATACCGTCGGGGAGGGGGGTGGGAGAGCCGATGAAATCGGCGTCAGAATCGTGATTAAAGTACCGTTTTCGAAAAGCATCCGTTTTCTATGTACAAAAACAAGAAACACCGTGTTCGAAAAGAAAAAGAAAAAAAAAAAACTAGGCATGCATGGCCTCCGCCCGAGGGGCACTTACGCTGTGCACAGTACTCCTTTATTCTACGATACCTTGTCTATGTTTCCATATAGTTATTACCCCGCACATGTGTTACCGTTTACTCGTGATATGCTCTATAGCTCTTACTGTGTTGTTACTGTTCATGTCTTACATACTCAGTACATTGCTCGTACTGACCCCTCTTCTTCGGGGGCTGCGTCCATGCCGCGCAGGTACACCCAGATGGATTGACGGCAACATAGAAGATGTTCCAGCGAAGTTGGCAGCTCCATTTGGCCTGGAGTGAAGCCGAGTCAGAGTATACGTGTGATTCCGATTACTGGGTTAGAGACTTTGCGAGCAGTCGTGGGTTTTGAGTTAGTTTGTACCATGATACAAGTTTTGTACAAATCACATATTTTATTTGATTTTAAAGCAACAAAGGAATATTTTAGCAAGTCTTGTTATGTATACTTGACATAAAGATTTAAAAAAAATTTGTACATAGAAAGAGTCGGTGGGTTCGCTAGGCCGGTTACGGGGTCGGGTGCCCATCACACCCTAGTGAGATCGGGGTGTGACAGAAGACTCAAGATCTTGGCGTCCAGCCAAAGCACAAATACGATGTTAAGGATCGCTAGAACTGGGGACTCTCCCTCTGCCCCTACCATGGCCGACTGGCACATGTGAACCTGGCCCCATAGGGCACATAGATGATGAAGATCCGGCTATCGACCCTAAAGGCTGGGTCCTACCTCTACCACCAACTGAGGGGCAATCACGCATAATATGGCGTGGCCGACCACATGAATAGCAAACCTCGAAACCCAATCTGCACTGACCCCAGTGTAACTTCCCACACTGGGAACATCGTGGTACGGGTGGCCTCGCCTGACTCGAATCACCTCTAAACTGAGATCCCGAAAAGCTCTGACTCGGCCCGGGATGAGTGGACCTATCAAATCTCTGGCCTGAAAACTGTGGAGGTGCACTAATCATAGAATGGCCTGAATGCCTCAAAAACTGTTGTCTCTACCCGCCTCTATACTCACGCATCGCACCCGAAGATCTGGCCCTCTTATTATGCCCTCTATCATGCTCACGCTCACTTCTTTCTTGTTGTAGACTTTCCTCTAAATTCTGAGCATGGGCCTGAATGCGTGAAATGTCCATATTATCCTGAAGGGACGCAGTCAAGCACCTATCCATCAAATGTGGCCCTAGGCCTTTCACAAATCGGTGCACTCGGTCACCCATATCCGCTACCATGGTGTTATATCCCGTATTTCATGCATTCGGATAATTCGAGAAAGTCATGGCAAGATAAGGACAGGGTCATTTTCAAGAATTATTTTAATGTACGAGCCGTGGTGAATATTATTTGTGACTATTATAAGTATGGAAATATTGTGAATGGTTAAGGGCAAGAAGAGAAATTTGCAAAATGGCCAATGGAAATAATGTGGAAGGTTAGGGACAAAATTGTAATAATGAGAAAAGTCGAGGGGCGAAATGGGAATTTCACCCAAGTTTCATGAAAATTCCATAAAAGGCCATGTGAAGAAAATGGGTGGACAAAAGATGACAAAAATAGTAAGTCATCTTTTAAAGGAAAATCATAAAATAAAAGATGGAAAACTCTAGAAAAATAAAATGAAAAAAAAAAGAAAGAAAATTCTAGAGAGGGGCATGTGCCCCTCACATGCTTGGAAGTTTATATATATATATATGTGTGTTGTCTTATAATTGAAGAAAGAAGAAAAAAAAAAAGAAAGAAGAGGGAGAGATACAAGGGGTGGTTCGGCCATCCCACAAGAAATTGGCCATGACAAACTTGATTCCAAAAATTGTTCTCTTGTAATATTCCTACTAAGTCAAGGGTGCCCTTCAACATGGTACAATTGTTAGAAGAAGAGAATCACTCTTTGTTACAAAATCCTTACTTTAGCCAAGTGATGAAGTAGTGAAGAAAGGTATGGTTTTATTCCTTTTATGGGTTGTGGAGGTTTTGTTTATGTTGTAGTGTGTGTTGGAATGCATGAAAATCATGAAAATATGGATGTTGAAGTGGAGCCATAAATGTTGATGTTGGCCGTGTAAGAGTGTTGCATGTCTAGGAATGTTGTATTGGTTTTAATTATCATGTTAGAGTGTTGTTGTAGTATGTGGAAATGAAGAAAATGAATGAAATTCATGTGTTATGGTAGTGTATGGTGTGGCCGTGTGTTTGCATGGTTGTGGCCGTGAGTGTGTGTTACATGTTTAGGGTGATGAACCAAGTTTATTTAGCATTTTGGTCGTAGTTGTAATGCATAAAAATGAATGAAAATGCATGAATACATGTAAGTGGAGTGTTGGCCGAATGGTGGCTGAATTGTGGAGGGAAAATGAACCAAATTTATTTAGTGTTCTTGGTTATGGTCGTTGAGAATGATGTGGTGAGAATGAATGTTTGATGACTTATGTTGAAGCTTTAATGTTGCGGGCTGTTTTGAAGAGTAACATGATGTTAGTATAGTTTCTTGAATTTATGGAAATATTGTTGAAACGTATGAAATTGTTGATATAGTTTATGAATTCAAAAGTCGAAAATATGTTATGAATGTTTCTAGTGAGTTGGAAGGCTTCGGGTAAGATTGAGTGTTGGGTTGGACATCTTGAAGTGTCTATTGATATTGTATTATGATGGAAAGTTTGGCCGGGTTGAATTCCCGGATTATTGTTAATGTTAATTTGGGCCGAGCCATATTCTCGGGATGGTGCATTTACAGGGGAGGTGCTGCCGAAATTTCGGCAGACGAGAACAAAGTCAAGATTGGAATTCTAAAGCTTCATGAATAGTAACTGGCAAGCATGACCAAATCACAGATTTTGGCGAACTTTGGACGAGGATTTGGAGTGGCGTAAGCGGCAGAAAAGGTATGTAAGGCTTACCCTTTCTTTCTCTGGCATGTCCTAGATATACTAGGCTTGAAACTGGACCTCGGGGACAACTCTACTCCTCGGAATTCATGTCCAAAAATTGCCCTTTTTCTTTCAATAGAATTGAATCATTTATGCTGTTAATGGTTTGAAAATTTGTTTAAACGCCTAGAACTTGAACAAATGGAACCCGATTGTCTTAGAACTATTATGAGTGACATCATGAAGTGTAAAATTATGTAAGTAAAGTACGTCACCTCAGTTGACCCGAAGTGGGCCCACAAACCCCGAGACCTATGTATATCGTCCTGTTTGCTTTACTTCCGCACGAAAAGTACTGGAAACCTTTGGCTAACGTTCCGAGCTTGCTATAAGTGTCTGGTAACTCAGATAAAAGTATTATGGTTTGACTATTCTGATATAAACGCTCCGGTATGAATAACCTGATTTGAATATTCTGACATAAGCATTCCGATGTAAATGTTCTGGCATAAGCATTCGGTTATAAGTATTTGAAGGTAAATATTCGGATATGTATACGATCTGACATAAGTATTCCGATATGAGTATTCTGGTATGAATGTTTGACATAAGTATTCTGCTATGACTATTTGGGTATGAATCTGTTGACCTGAGTATTCTGATGCGAGTATCCTTATAAGTCCTAATGTTTTCCATACACGACTCCGGATCGCTTGGAAAGTCCGAAGAGGTTTCTGCATGTCAAATGCTTATAACTCTCCGATGCTAACTCGGAAGAACCCGAAACTTGTTTCGATTCTTCGATGTTAATAAGCGTATGTATTCATCGAGTCCGATTCTATATGCATATGTTTCTCGCACTACTCGCTCGCGCGCGACTCAATGTATCTTTCACCGAGTCCGGGCCGGGGCATGTTATGATCTCGTGTGTACGTCACGATACGATTTCGATTCACCGAGTCCCGGCAGGGACATGTTATCGTGCACTTCTCTGCATTATTCACCGAGTCCCTCGTACTTGCGGGCCGGGACACGTTATCTGTATGTATTTATGATTTGATGGTACGGGGATGGCGGCCAGGATGGCATATTATGATTATTCACCGAGACCCGCAGTTGAGGGCCGGGACACGTTATGTATATTTGGTACATGATTCTGACATACATGATTCCATATTACCGAGTCCCTCATCAGAGGGCCGGGACACGTTATATGCATATCTGATCTATGATTTTGACATACATTTATGAGTCTATCCACCGAGTCCCTCACAGGAGGGCCGGGACACGTTATACGCATATAAGACATGTTACTCTGGCATATCTCTGTATGTCCGACTCTGAATACGAATCTGTCTGACATGTTTCTGTACGTCTGACTCTGAGTATGAATCTGTCTGATATACCTCTGTCCGTCTGACTACGAGTACGGATCTGTTCAATATGCCCCTGCACGTCTGCGTCTGATATACGACATCGTCTGAACATTCTGTACGTTCTGCACCTCTTCGGACATGCGGTCTGTGATGGTAAAATACGCATTTTAGTATTCTGGTTGACTTCCGTACTTTCTGTATCTTTTCTGACGTTTAAGACAGGTGTGTATGGACTATGTCTGAACGGTAAGCGTCTGGTATTCGGAGTAATGTATTTACCGGTTATTTCTGTCTGTTTCAGTTATGGTTCTGTTTCTGCATTGCATGCCTTGCATACTCAGTACATTTTCCGTACTGACCCCCTGTCTTCGGGGGCTGCGTTTCATGCCGCGCAGGTACTCCCAGATGAGCTGAGGTTATTACAGAAGATGTTCCAGCGGGGATGGCAAGCTCTACTTTCCCGGAGCACTGCCAAGTCAGAGTTTGTCTGTAATGAGTTCTGGATCTGTGTTAGAGACTTTGCAGGCAGCGTCGTGGGTGTGATATGTCAGTCTGTCAGCGGCTCCATCAGCCGATATGTCGATTTGTGTTATGTAGTAAATCTTGTATAAATACAGAGTTTGTCAGATTTATAAGCTTCATTATGTATTTCACGATTATTCAGTTTTGAGATTTAAAAAAAATTTTATGTGCGTAATAAGAGTCTGTGGGTTCGCTCGGCTCCGGATGTGGGGTCGGGTGCCCATCACGTCCCATCGGAATTGGGGCGTGACACATGGGCGAAGCATACCTAGCCAAAGAATTGAAGCAGAGACTATACTCTAGAGCACTCATACTTCCTAGCCTCAAATTTAAGGACTTGTCGGCTCTAGCTCGCCGAACTTTTGGAGGCAAATAATGTCGGAGAAAAGCATCTACAAATTCTTGCCATACAGGAGGAGGTGCATTGGCTCCCCGTGAAGCCATCCAAATCGTATACCAATGAACTGTGACATCTCTCAATCTATAGGATGCTAACTCCACCGATTCGGTGTCCGAAGCATTATCAACCGAAGCGTCCTCAACATACCATCAATGAAATTCTGAGGGTCCTCATCCAGCTTTGATCCAAAGAATTCCGGAGGGTTCAAACTAATGAAATCACCGGCCCTTGCACTAACAGCCCTATCACCTTGCCCTGTACTTTGCCGCTGAGTCTGGGCAGCAACCGATTGAGTAAGCAAATGAATGGCCTCTTTTACGTCTTGGCCTGAAGCATCCGGTGGAGGAACCGGGGGTGTTGGAGCTGGGGCTGAAGCTTCCTCACGCTCTTCTAATATAGGCACTGAACGGGAGGACTGAGATTGAGCCGCACTCTGGGACTTACTTTCCTCTACTACCGGTGGCGGTGCTCTTTCAGCCCGCTTTTCTGCCACCGTCTTGCCCTTTTGGGCCGCTGTAGCCTTTTCCTTTACAGGCATTTCTGAAATACACAACACACGGTTAAGGAACAAGAAATTCTTATATCATAGCTCTATCGCACGATTCTTATGAAGAAAAAAGGTCATTCACTCCTAAAATGCCCGCAGCTTCTTGTTTATAAGTGTGGCGCGCAACACACCCATAACCAAGACTCTACTGGACACGGCTCGTAGACACACCCTTGGACAGAACTGCTCCGATACCACTTTTGTCACGACCCAACCGGAGGGCCGCGACGGGTACCCTGTGCTAACCCACCCGGGCACCTCTTAACATACTTTCACATCACATCTAGGTAAGCCACATAACTAAATTATACTTTCATCCATCATTCATATTAATCCCATTGGGCAACAACACATCTATATCATCATTAACAACTATGCCCATATCAATGTACATAAGCCGACAGGGCTAACTGAAATAATATCCCAAAATATAGGCCGACAAGGCCGAACACATCTAACCACATACACATGTCGATGAGCCTCTAAGAAGAGTATGTCATATCATATAGACAGGACAGGACCCCGCCGTGCCCATAATTATGTACGCAAAAGAATCTATACCAAAAGCTGCAGCTCCGAATAAAATGGAGCTCCGCTATGTAGTCCCTGAGAAATATAGCTATGGATCAAGCCTTCCTCCCTGGCCACCTGCGGGCATGACACAACGTCCACAAACAAAAGGACGTCAGTACAAAGAATGTACTGAGTATGTAAAGCATGATCAACATCAATATGGAAGCATAATAGATGACATATGAAATAGCATAAGATGGGAGATAATAGTATCATCGTCATAGCACTTACTTGCTTTTCATAGGGACATTCCATTTCTATTGTGTATTCGCGTACATACATCCATATCCGCATCCGTATACGTATCCGTACTCATTTACCTTTCGTATCCATTTTCGTATTCGTATTTATATTTCCATTCATACTCATATTTATATCATATACATTGCTTATACATAGCCTTTACATAGCATTTACATATACTTAGCATCTTCGTACTCATATTGATGTCATATACATAACATTTAGATAGCATACCCGACCACGAAGGTTCGGTGTTTCACATACCTGGCCCTACCAAGGCTCAGTGTCATCCATACCCGACTGCAGTGGTGTGCGCACGTTATATATATATATATATACATATCTATACATTCTACCCGGCCATATCAGCTCGGGGTTTCATAGTAGCCACACATGGGCATTTATACATATAAGCTCATAAGCATTTTTAGCATCATTACTATCGTCATTCATTCCATCTGTCCCTAGAGGATTACTCGTCATCTAGGGGACATAGTACAATCGTATCATATCAAGGATCATAAGCTTAGTAGCTTTTAGAAATAGGATCATAGGAGAATATCGTAGGTTCATAGAAGAATAGATATTTGGCCAAAGAACCATGCCTTATGAAAGAAGGGTTAGCCTTACATACCTTTCTGTTCAACTATTCTATCACTTGCACGTTCTTCTTCAATGCTCACGCCTTCATTAGAGTTATACTATCATTAGGAAATCGATAACTTAGCATTGATGACTAAAGTTAGAGAAAATTGGACAGCACCTCCTTTATTGATACAACTTCCTCCATATCATATATCAACTCCCAAACATCATTAATAACATTCACAATATCATCACGATAGCCTTTATTCACCTACATTATCCTTACTTCTCAATCTACTTCCAATCATTCATATTCAGGGTCATAACACACGATTACGTTCGTTCATATACGACATCTATCCCATGCTCTCAATATCATTTATAACATGATTATAATCGTAATGTATCAAGAATCATGACTCAATTCAACCATTTACTCAAAAGTGACACTATTGCGCATTCATGACCCATTTCCTATATCCTTTTGCAATCCAAGTGTTTCAACTTCCAAATACCTTAAACAACATGGAAATGTCATAAAACTTACCCTAGATGGTGTTGGAATGAACCTTGGGTGCAAACACCACACTTGAGCAAAACCCTAGTTTCACCTTCGCTTGGATTCTTGTCTTGGATGAACTTTAATGGGTTTCTTGTACTTGATTCACTTGGTTTGATGAAGTTGAACACTAATTTCTCTTGAAAACTTGTGGGAAGTGTAGAGAGATGTTTTACAGAGAAGGGGTGTGAAATGGAAATGAAATGAAATAAGACTTGGTCCCTTATTAATAACACATTTTCGGCCCCGACCAACACGCGGGCAAACATACGGTCCGTATAATTTATACCGACCGTATGTCCGGCCGTAGATTTGGTCCGTAGAGGGTCTCAATACGGGCTGGAAGTACGGCTAAACATACGGTCCATATGTTTTATACGGCCAGTATGTTTGGCCATATAATGCCCAGTGATTCCGAACTTGTTCTCGTCGACTCGTTTGATCTCCAATCCTTATGGAACCTTCTTGACACTTGTTTATCACCTCATTAACAATCTAAGGGACGCTATAACTCTTCTCCAAAGCCTCATTAAATCGTTGTTAACTCGTTACTCATAAATTCTTTCCGATACTTATCATATGCATTGCCTTCTCTTGGCAACTTTCTCGTCTAACACCGGATGTCTTTGAAATCTTACTTAAGGTCATCAAATGTCATCCTTTACTTATCGAAACACCGTATACTTCGTACTCTTCGCTAGTCTATTCACTGTGCATCAATGAATTTTTTTTTGAGGTGTAACATCTTTGATTTGCCTTGAATTGGTGATATGTAGAACCCTCTAGAAGTCTTGAGGGATATGGAGAAGTGGAAAGAATGAGAAAATAAGAGTGGGAACATGTATTTATACTTGTAAATTATTCAGCCTATCGGGTATTATACGGACTACTTATACGGTCCGTATAACATTGTACGGTCCGTATAAGTGTCCATGGTTCACCATCATGGAAAACATCCTCCCTGTTGGGTTTTACGGACCGTATAAGTGGTCGTATAACTTCACTTTTCCGAAATTGTTTCTGTTGTTTCGTTTGATCTCCAATCCTTATGGAACCCTCTTAACACTTGCTTAACACTTCATTAGCAATCTAAGGAGCATTATGACTTTTCCTTAAGACCTTATTAAATCAATATTAGTTCAGTACATTGCAAAACCCTTTCAAAGCTTGGCTTATACTTCACATTCCCTGATGAACTTTCTTCTCTTGCCTCGAATGTCTTTGAAATCTTAATTAGAATCATTAGGTACCACATCTTACTTATAGAAACATCATATACTTCTCACCCTATGTTAGTCTATTCAATGTGCAACAACATGAAGTTTTTTTGAGGTGTGACATTCTCCCCCCCCCCCCCCCCCCCTAAAAACATTCGTCCTCAAATGTTAAGTTCTCGGGAATTCTACGAAAATTTCGTCAAAGTTTCCCCTATAATATGGAACTATCATCCTATCACAACAGCCAACAATAACAATGCCTCACAGGGCTACAACATAATAGCAAGAAATTATGGCCACACACGACCAAAAACATGAAAAGGAAGCGTACATACCTCATAATGTTAATGTCTCATCATGGATCTCTTCAGGGGGTGGGAACAAGTGTGGGTATTTGGAATTTATGTTTTCTTCTGCTTCCCAAGTCATTTCTTCTCAGTTATTGTTTCTCCATAAAACCTTGACTGAAGCTACTTCTTTGTTTCTAAGTCTCTGTACTTGCCTACTAATATGGCAATGGGTACCTCTTCATAGGTCAACCTTTCCGTCACTTAAATATCATCTACTGGTACGATCCTAGTTGGATCCCCGACACATTTTTGGAGCATTAACACGTGAAAAACTGGGTGGACTGCTTCAAGTTCTGAGGGTAAGTCCAGTTCATATGCTACTTGGCCTATCTTGCGAGCAATCTTATAAGGTCCAATGTATCGAGGACTTAGCTTTTCCTTCTTACCAAATCTCATCACGCCCTTCATTGGTGACACCTTCAGAAATACCCAATCATCAGCTTAAAATTCTAAGTCTCGCCAACGGTTATCCGCATATGATTTCTGGCGACTCTGGGCTGTCAACAGTCGATCTCGGATAATCTTGATCTTTCCCATCACTTAGTGAATCAAGTCCAGACCTATTAACTGTGTCTCCACCACTTCAAACCATCCAATGGGCGATCTGCACTTTCTTCCATATAGAGCTTCATACGGGGCCATTTGAATACTGAAATGGTAGCTATTGTTGTATGCAAACTCGATAAGAAGTAAGTGGTCATCCCAACTACCATCAAAATCTAGTATACATGCCCGTAACATATCTTCTAGAGTCTGAATAGTACGTTCGGCTTGTCCATCAGTTTGTGGATGGAACGCTGTGCTAAGCCTTACCTGAGTACCCAAACCTTCTTGGAAAGACTTCCAGAAATTTGTTGTAAATTGTGCTCCTCGATATGTGATAATAGATATCGAGACACCATTAAGTCGCACAATCTCTTTTAGATACAATCTTGCATAATCTTTCGAGTATGTGCTTTTGTGAGTCTGTCCACGATCACCCATATGGAGTCATATTTTCTTTGGGAACTAGGTAACCCTACAATGAAATCTATGTTAATCACTTCCCATTTCCAGGTAGGGATTTCCATGGCTTGCAATAATCCCCCTGGCTTTTGATGTTCAATCTTCACTTGTTAGCAATTTGGGCATTGGGCTACAAACTCTGCTATGTCGTTCTTCATTCCATCCCACCAATACATTAACCTGAGATCATGGTACATCTTTATCGCTCCGGGATAAATAGAATACCGAGAATAATGAGCTTCTTCTAGAATTCGATGACGTAATTTCACAACATTCGAAACACATAGCCTGTCTCGGTATCTAAGAACTCCATCTATAGAAACTCCAAATGGGGACTTCTCTTTCTCATGAAGTGTATCCCTATAGTGACTCAACTGGGGATCTTCGTATTGGCGCTCTTTCAACTCCATATCTAAGGATGAAACAGTTGGATTGTGAACACCAATTCCTGCATTGCCTGAATTAATTAGACGAATGCCAAGGCTGGCTAGCTGGTGCAACTCACGAACCAATTCTTTCTTTTCCGGAGGGGCCTCACATAAGATACCCATTGATTTGCGGCTAAGTGCGTCAGCCACTACATTTGTTTTCCTAAGATGGTATAAAATACTCACGTCATAATCTTTCAATAGTTCCAACCACCGTCTCTGTCGAAGATTCAGCTCCTTATGTTTTAATATATACTGGAGACTCTTGTGATCTGTATAAATATCAACATGAACGCCATACAAATAGTATCTCCACATCTTTAATGCATGAATAATCGCAGCCAGTTCAAGGTCATGGGTCAGATAATTCTTCTCATATTTCCGCAACTGCCTATAAGCATAGGCAATGAATTTACCGTGCTGCATCAACACACATCCTAACCCAACACCAGGGGCATCACAATATACAACATAACCATCTGGCCCTTCTGGGAGTGTCAGGACAGGGGCTGAAGTTAATCTATCCTTCAACTCTTGAAAACTGCGTTCACATGCATCAGTCCATTGAAATTTTACTGATTTCTGAGTTAACTTCGTTAATGGTGCTGAAATAGAAGAAAACCCTTCCACAAATCTTCTGTAATAACCTTCCAGTCCCAGAAAACTACGGACTTCTGTAGGCGTTGTAGGCCTTGGCCAAGTCTTCACAGCTTCAATTTTCTGCACATCCACTCGAATGCCATCAGCTGAAATAATATGGCCTAGGAAAGTCACAAAATTTAGCCAAAACTCGCATTTCGAGAATTTTGCATACAACTCTCGAGTCCGAAGAATTCCAAGGACAATACGCAAATGGTCTGCATGCTCTGATTCTGTCCGAGAGTATACTAGAATATCATCAATGAACATGATCACGAACAGATCTAAAAGAGGCCTGAATACATTATTCATTAAATTCATAAATACTGGCGGAGCATTAGTCAATCCAAATGACATCACTCAGAATTCATAATGGTCATATTTCGTTCGGAAAGTTGTTTTGGGAATATCTTCTTCTCTAACTCTCATCTGATGATAACCCGACCTCAGATCTATTTTGGAAAACCACTTGGCACCCTGTAATTGGTCAAACAAATCATCAATCCTCGGAAGCGGATATTTATTCTTTATCGTCACCTTGTTCAGTTGCCTATAATCAATGCACATCCGTAGGGAACAATCTTTCTTTCTCACAAATAGGGCAGGTGCTCCACACGGTGATGAACTGGGCCTAATAAATCCCTTCTTAAGCAAATCTTTCAACTGCGCCTTTAGCTCTTTCAATTCTGTAGGAGCCATTCGGTTAGGAGGAATAGAAATTAGTTTAGTATCCGGTATTACATCAACAGCGAAGTCAATCTCTCTTTCCGGCGGAAGACCTAGGAGTTTATCTGGAAATACATCCGAAAACTCATTCACTACCGGGACGGATTGAAAAGTCGGTGGATTTGCTTCGGTGTCATGAACTCGAACCAGGTGATAAATGTAGCCTTTTGTTATCATCTTCCTTACCTTAAGGTAGGAAATTAAACCAACATCTAGGAGACGTTGTATTACCTTTCCATTCAAGCACAGGTTCTCTCGAAAATTGGAATCAAACTACTTTCATTCGGCAATCGACATTGGCATAACAAGAGACCAACCAATCCATGCCCATAATCACATCAAAATCTAACATTTCTAGCCCAATCAAATCAGCAATGGTCTGACGATTACATACCATAATTATACAATTCTTGTATACTTGTCTAGCTATTACGGGATCACCAACCGGAGTAGATATCTCAAAAGGCTTAATTGGCTCGGGTTTCACCCTAATACGACCAGCAATATAAGGAGTAATATAAGATAACATCGAACCCGGATCTATCAATGCATAAACCTCATGAGAGAATATAGATAGTATACCTGTAACCACATATGGAGAGGACTCAAGATCCTGTCGTCCAGCTAGAGCATAGATGCGGGGCTGGGTACCACCTGAACTTGACGCTCCCCCTCAGCCTCTACCTCGACCTGCTGGAATCTGGGGAGTCTGCCCTATCAGGTACATCGAAGAAGAACCATCCGCTGATCCTGTGGGCTTAACCCCAACTCTACCACTCATCGATGGGCAGTCTCGTATCATGTGCCCAGCCTGACCACAAGTATAGCAAGCATCTGAACCTCGGTGACACTGACCAGAATGTAATTTACTGCACTAGCTGCATCGCGGCACTGGTGGTCTCCGCTCGCTCGGATCAGCCCCAAACTGAGAACCTGAAACTCTGGAACTCTGACCCTATCCTGAATGAACGGGGAAATCAAATCTCCTTCCTGCAAATCGAGGAGGTGCACTAGTCACCGACTGGCTTAAATATCTGGAGTGTGACTGTCTCAATCCCTCTCTATAGTCGCTACCGGCACCCATTGATCGGGCCCTCTTACTCTGCCCCCTATCATTATCACGCTCACCCCTTTGCGGATGCTGCTGCTCTTCCAAGTTCTGGGCATGGGCCTGAATAGGGAAATATCCATCCCCTCCTGCAATGAAGCTGCCAATCAATCTTTAAACAAATGTGGCCCTAAGCCACTCACAAACCTATGCACTCTATCTCTCATGTCGGCCACCATAGTCGGAGCATATCTAGCTAATGAATTCAAGTGAATTCTATACTCCCGAGCACTTATATTCCCATACCTTAGATTCAAAAACTTGTCAGCTCGAGCCTTTCGAACCTAGAGTGGCAAATAGTGGCAGATGAAGGCATCTACAAATTTTTGCTAACTGGAGGAGGTGCATTTTCCTCTCTGGAGGATATCTAATTATTATACCAAAGAACCGCCACATCCCGGAGCCTATAAGATGCCAACTCCACGGATTCAGTTTCGGAGGCATGGATAATTTTCAATGTTCTCAGCATCTCATTAATAAAACCTTGCGGGTCTTCATCCGGCTTTGACCCGAAAAACTTTGAAGGGTTTAAACTCATAAAATTCCGGGCTCGAGTACTAGTCGCTCTATCACTTGGACCCGTACTCTGCCGCTGTGCCTGAGCGGAAACTAATTGTGTCAATAAATGAATAGCTTCGGTCATTTGTTGACTCAAAGCATCCGATGGGAGAACAGGAGGCATAGGAGCTTGAACTGAAGCCCCCTCTTGCTCTTGTATAATAGGAGGAGTATGAGAGATATTAGATGGGGCCTCAATTTGAGGTCCACCATCTTCTACATAGTTGGCGACTCCCTGTCTATCCGTCTTTCTGTCGTAGCCTTACCCTTCGGGGCGGCTGTAGCTTTTCTTTTTGGTGGCATCACTGAAATCATAACGCACCATTAGGGAAGAGAAAATCTAATAACATAGCACTATGGTACGATCTAATAAGAAGAAGAATGGTCATTTTTCCAAAATGCCCCCAACTTCTTGTTTATAAGTGTGGCGCACTTCACACCCATAGTCGAGACTCTACTAGACACGGCTCGTAGACATACCCTAGGACGGAACTGCTCTGATACCATTTTTGTCATGACCCGACTAGGGCGCCATGACGAGTACCCGGAGCTGACTACTGAGCACCACTCATCCTGCTAGTCATCATACTTATCCTGCATTTATCTATTACTCTCACACTTCTAGTCATAGAGAAAAACCATTTTCACTTTCAAGCATATCTACGTTTATATACATGAGCCCTTCGGCTATCAAAATAATATATATACAATGAGGAAAATCATGGGACCATACTATCCACACATACGTATCTATGAGCCTCTACTAGAGTACTCGACATAAGGACGGGATAGGACCCCGTCGTGCCTAAATATGTATAAAAAATAAAAAATCAGATAGCACCTCCGGAATAATGGAGTGCTCTCGTGAATCTGCTGGTCAGCTCCTATGAATCTTGGCCACCTCCCTGTCTACCTGTGGGCATGAACATAACGTCCAAAGAGAAAGGACGTCAGTACGAATATTGTACTGAGTATGTAAGGCATAAACAATAATAACATATCAATGAAACAAGGAGGCATCAAGTGAGGAACAACTTGTAACTGACTGTCACTTAAGATTGAAATAATGCATGCTAACTTACTGCATCAACGTCATCATATCATGTATGCATATATATGTATATATATATATATATATATAAGTTTCCCGACCATATAGGTACGGTGTGATCATCATTAGCCTGCGTCCAAGCCTCCTGCGTCTGGGGTAACCATCTCATGCCGCCTACTAGTGGTGTCTGCCCATGCCATCCAGACATGGTGTATACACTGCCCGCCTTAGCGGTGTCTGCCCGGCCATATAGGCGAGGTGTAATATCCTCATCATATAATTATCAGGAATCATGCATAGAAACTCAAGACAAACTGTAAATCTATTGGGGTGACGTATGGTCGTGAATCTCCGATCCCATTATGGAGTATTCATAAGCATTCTGCCTCACCTTGAAGGAACGAACATGATAAGGTGAGTGTAACAACAATAAGCCACATAAAAGGGGTCGTATTTAGGATCTTTAAACTTAGCTCATCATCACCATTATCGTACTCACAAGGTATCTCTTATCTTTATCTCATATGAAGCTCTTTAGCAACATAGACTCATAGTTTTTGGAATTTAAGAAAGTCATGAAGGGATACGGATAATCATGTCATAAGAATCATGCCTTAGAAGGAAGGGACTAGCCTTACATACCTTTTTGTTTAGCTACTTTATCACTTGAACGTTCCCCTCCAATATTCACGTTTCTACCTTCAAGAGAGTTCATACTAATATTAGATAATAGATAACATAAGCGTGTTTGAACAAAAGCTAGAGAAAATTAGGCAGCATCTCCTTTGGTTATACAACTTCCTCCATATCATATATCAACTCCCAAATGTCAATAATAACATTCATCATATCATAATTGACAATCTTCATCCACCTTACATTATTCAAGTCTCCCAATTCCATTTCAAATCATCTATAACCATGGTCATAATACAACATTACATTCATCCTCATATGTTGTTTCTCCCATGTTCTTAATATCATTTATAACATAATTATAATCACAACATATCAAGAATCATGATTCATATTAAGCTACTACTCAACAATGTCACTATTCTAATGTTTGTAACTCATTTTCTATTGCCTTCTATAATCCAAGTCTTTCAACCCCTGAATATTCTAAATAACATGGGTTGATCATAAAACTTACCTTTGATAGTGTGAGAATGAGCTTTAGGAGGAAACACTTCATTTGAGCAAAACCCTAGTTCCACTTCCAAAGAGATTTCTTGTCTTGGATGAACCCTAGTGAGCTTCTTGCACTTGATTTCCTTGGTTTGATGAAGTTGATCTTTGATTTGCCTTGAATTGGTGTTGATAAAATATGTAGAACCCTCTAGAAGTCTTGAGAGAGATGGAGAAGTGGAAAGAATGAGAAAATAAGAGTGGGAACATGTATTTATACTTGCAACTTATTCAACCCGTCGGGTATTATACGAACCACTTATACGGTTCGTATAACATTATATGGTCCGTATATGTGTCTGTGGTTCACCACCATGGAAAACATCTTTCTTGCTAGGTTATTCGGACCCTTATACGGACCGTATAAAGTTATACGGACCGTATAAGTGGTCATATAACTCCACTTTTCTGAAATTGTTTCCGTTGTTTCGTTTGATCTCCAATCCTTATGGAACCTTTTTAACACTTGTTTAACAATTCATTAGCAATCTAAGGAGCATTATGACTTTTCCTTAAGACCTTATTAAATCAACATTAGTTCGGTACTTTGCCAAACCTTTTCAAAGCTCGGCTTATACTTCACATTCCCTGATGAACTTTCTTCTCTTGCCTCGAATGTCTTTGAAATCTCAATTAGAATCGTTAGTTACCACTTCTTACTTATAGAAACACCATATACTTCTCACCCTGCATTAGTCTATTCATTGTGCAATGACATGAAGTTTTTTCGAGGTGTAACACTTGCGATATTCTATCTTCACTTGTACCCTTACTCTCTTCTCTCCTTACCCATAAACCAACATCGCACCCAATTTCTCTATCGTCAATAACCTTCACAACACCCATCTGAAAAAAATTAAGGTAAAGCCTTCTTATAAGGATCAACTAGAAATGCACCACACATTCCTAAGGCTAATACAATCTCTACTTCCTTCGTGGGCCAAGCAACATCACATTTTGAAGTTATAAAAACGATCTATAAAACTATCACAATTACAATCCAACCTACCTAACCATTTCTCATTATTGAATTCAATGTTATCATTAATACCCGAAGTAACTTAGCAACAATAATTCTCAGAATTAAATATTCAGAATACCTTTGAAGTCGAATGACTGGCGACTCCTAAATTCCAATGTAACCCATATCGTATGGGAAAGTTTGATAAAACGAGCCTGTGTGTCTGTCATCAACCCGTCCTGATCTTATGTATATGTATAAACTTCTAGAGTAAAACTTTCCCCTACTTTTTAACTTCGTTTCCCATATTAATATCTTGTCTTTATCTCTTACACACCAATCCATAAATCGTAATACTGCATTTGAATTCTTAGTGTCAACTTTCCCTATATCTTCAATAAATCTCAATTCTTCAAAATCTTAAATGCACTTATTCCATCTCCTTTAATTACTAATCATTTTTCCCTCGCAGTTCTTCCCTTAAATTAAAATCATTCTAAAACTTCCTTTAAAAGCGTCTCATAATGGTTCATTCAATCATGACTTACCAAACATCCGATTGTCATATTTTCCCTTCATTCTTTCTCTATAGCATACACATTCAAACAATTCAATTTGTAAAAAATTTGGCAGAGTTTCCTCTATACTTCTTACTGCCTCATTCCTGCACACAGCCCAGAAAACACATCCAACGCCTCACAAGGCGATCACAAGTGCTCGTAACATCTAGCTCGAGTTCTTATATCCAATTCTATCAATATCAATAAGGCAAGAAACATGCCTTTTAGAGTAACAACTTCAATTCTCATCAATTACCTCATAGCGGCATAATCAACTGCTTATCCGTAATCAAAACACTTAGGATTAGAGTCAGGGACATCACATCCTATAGTTTAGCTCTACGGCATGATCTAAGATGAGCAAGAAAGTTCAATGATTCCTAAATGCCCTGCAGCCTCTTGTTTATAAATGTGGCGCGCTTCACACCCATAAACAAGACTCTACTAGACACGGCTCGTAGACACTCCCTAGGATGAACTGCTCTAATACAAATTTTGTCACGACCCAACTAGAGGGCCATGACGGGCACCGGGAGCTAACATGCCGAGCACCTCTAAACATATGTCTTATAATCATTTCTGGGTGGACCATAAAGATAGCTCATGGATATATCCCATATATCCCGCGTTCGGGCATCCCGCGTTGGGGACGATATCCAGCTGATCAGGTGGCTAAGCATATATAACGCCTCACCTTTCCCTTTACCCCATATGTACATATAAATATATATATCACATACATACATAACATAAGTAGCATGCATAAGAGCCCAAGCAAAAGTTATCACTTTATCGGAGTGACGTAAGGTCGGTAACCTCCGATTTATATTATGGAACTATTATCATCGCTTTACCTCACCTTGCGGGAACAATGATTATAAGGTGAGATCAACAACAATGAGTGGAATCAAGAAAATCATTGAATAAGCTCAGTAACCTCATCTTAGCATTAAAATCATAAGCTTTGGAATTTCTAGAATTAAAATCATCATCATCATGTTCATCATAGAAAACATATCATCCTTAGTAACATAAGAAGCTTTTAAGAATCATGAACTTCTAACTTTTGGAAGTAAGAAGGTTATGGAAACATATATGGAATCATAGCATAGGCATCATGCCTTTTGAAAGAAAGGGACTAGCCTTAACATACCTTTCGGTCGCCTTAGTCGTTCAACGTTTATTCTTCCAAGCTCGCAACTCTACACATAAACCATCCATATTATCATTAGGCTCGATATCATACCCTTGTCTCAAGCATTCAAATGAAATCTCTTTTGAATCTGTCAAAATTCGGGCAGCATCTCCCCTATATTCTTTACCTTTTCCCAATACTAAAACAACTCCCAAACAATACCAACAACATCAACAACAATATAAATACCAATATATTCCATAAAACATCCCACACGATGTTTTTCCAATTTCCAAACCAACCATAACAACATCCACAATACCATAATCAAAAAATTATATTCAATTTAATCTCAAATTCATCCAAAATTCTCTTTCAAACTCACCTCATGGCCATCAACTTCAATTCAACTCTTTATGATTTTCTCCTATGATTCTTTCCTCTCTAAGAATTGCTAAACCTTTACATCATCTTAATCATGTAAATAATAGGAAGAACATATCTTATTGTGAAAGAACTTCCTCTATTCACCCCTTTCCAAGATCAAGTTCAACACCACCTTGAAGAGAAACAAGAACAATTATCTTTCATAAATTTTCCTTGAGGTTTTGATGTCTCTTGATGATATGGAAAGGTTTTGGAAGATTATGGAAGGTTAGGAAGGATTATGGAAAGTTATAGAAAACTATGAGAAGTTATGGAGAGTTTTAGAACCCTAAAGAGTTCTTGAAGATCTCTCTAGAAATGTAGAGGATGAGAAAATCGTGAAAATTGATGAAAATTAATGGGTTAGAGGGGTATTTATAGGTGTGGTTCGGGTCGGATACTGTAGCACCCGGTTACTGTAGCAACATTTTTCTGCTCCGTCCTCCCAACTTGTAACGTCCATAAATCCCTGTTCCGATGTCAGATTGACGAACGGTTTATTGCGTTGGAAACTAGACTCGAAGAAATTCATTTTAAGCTTTTGAAATACCTTAAAACTCCTTATATACCCGGAGATATACCCCTCCAAAGTTGACCCAAAATTCTGTCCAGAATTCTGCCAACGTTTTTCAAATTTTCGACAAACTTATTTTCTCCTCTTTGCTTGGTCCCAGAATCTTCCGAAACTCTCCATACATGATATTTATCATTGATCATACTTGGTAATGCTTCGTTCCTCATAATCCAAAGTTGTTTTACCTAGCCATAGCTCGACATACTTATGTTCAAATTTAATAAGTGCTTCTCCGAAAGTACGGGGTATAACACCTAAAGTGATAGCTTCTTGGGAAATGTAATCCTTTTAACTTCCTCCATTCATTTATTCACATTAGTGACTCTTCTTAAAGTCACGAATCTAGAAACTACAAAAAAAAAATGGATATCACAAATTCATGAACTTAGGTGGGAAAAATTGTTAGCATGTTTTAATATGGATTACGTAGATTTAATCTCTCTTCTTTATAAGGCTAGAATGATTATTAACTTAGATTTCTCTTACCTTCCCCAACTAGTAAGTGGTTCTTCCATTAATATTGAAAATGGGTTTTCTAAAGGAAATAGCTAATAATGGTAACTTGATCTTGCAATAACTCTTTATAGTTAGTATTAATTATGGTGTTAAGGAAAGTAACCACTTAGCATTAATTATGGTTAGGAAAAGAGTTCATTTAGTAATGAAGGCCTAGAAAATCTAGAGGTAGTCTAAATTCCCAAACTTTCTTTATCAATCCGAAATCTCTTATAAGTGTTCTAATGGTGATTCCTATTCTTGGGTCTCATGATTGTTTCAAGTTCCTTCGTGCGGATTATGACATGATGAACGAATTGAAGATCAACGGATGTTTGTGGCACCCGCTCGGTCCCGAGGTAGGTTACGACACAATTTAGGCTCGCCCGGGCATATACCTTTCCCTCCTTGGTAGGCGAACCCTCAATCAATAACACAGTAATCAAGTAAAGACAATTTGAATATTCCAATAACAAAGTACGATTAACAGCGGAAATCAATTACCTAATAAACTCCAATATTGAAAGTATTTACAACCGTTAAATAAATAAAGACTCTTTTCAAGTTCCCACGACCTGGTCTAGACTAGTACAAGAACGACTAAATGTTACGGATTACAACAACACTATAAGACCCAACCTCCATCACAGAATGAAATGGACGGAGGCCTTCAGATTAAGAACCGCACATCTCCGAACATGTTGCAATCAATCACTTAAAACACTCTACACCGGAAAAGGGTGTAGCAAGAGCAGCATCAGTACAATCAATGAGTACTATCAAGTATCATAGGCCGACAATGGTTAGAAACACATATCAGTAAAAGAAGTCACAAATAAATATGATCAGCAACTAAATCAAGTCCTACGTCTATTTACCGCACAATATGACACCAAGATCCTTAACTCATTCACCTTTCTCTAACAACCACAAGCCAGATCCACAACAATATCACGACAATCATATATCATTATTACCATTCATTTTTAGCCTAAGAGTCAACTCTTCACTATGATATATTTAGTCTACATCCTTTAGAGGCCAAACATATAACTAATCCTACGAACGATCCACAAGACAAACCAACCAGTAAAAGTCACAGATAATCAAAGACAAGTTTACATCATCGCCTAAATAGCATCTAATCCCAATTGTGACAAGTATCAATATACCAATCCGAATCCAACATCACAAGTAAACAACAAATCATCTCAAACAAGCCATAATGCAATGCAATGCAATGATGTATGAATGCAATGCAATGTCATGTCGATGCTATGTACATATGTAAACCAGACGAAAATATCGACATCTCGGTATTACAACCCAGTGTGACTCGCGAAGTCTAAGAGCCATGTCACACCCCGATCTTACTAGGGTGTGATGGGCACCCGGCCCTTAATTAGGGCCGAGCGAACCCTCTGACTGTCATAGTACTCGTAGTCATAATGGACCCCTAACTGGCCATAAATGCGTAATGAAATTTTTTAAAGAAAACAACATACGGTATATCTTTCAAATCAACATAACTTGCGACCGTACAAAATCTGTAATATCATGTATAACAATACGACGGCTTATAGAGCCGCTCACAACGGGCATCTTATATACATGACTCGCCCAAAGTCTCTAACATAATCGTATACCATAACCCACGTATACACCGACTCGGCAGCACTCCGGAGAAAATGGAGCTCGCCAATCCCGCGGAACACCTTCTCCGCTAATGTCTTCACTCACACTGGGTGTACCGCGTGGCATGAACGCGACCCCGAAGAAAGGGGTCGGTATGGAATATGTCCGAGTATGTAAGGTACGAAAAGCGGCATAATGAGCAGCATAAAGCATGAATATAAATCTCATGGGATCATAGAACGGATAATGAGGTAAGAGAGTAACCCGCACATGTGAATGCCTTTTTGGCCGGATACCGCGCATGCCTGTTTTTTTTTCCTCTTTTTTAAAAAAAATTTCTTTTTCGTAGACATGGAAAATAGAACTCATATCATGTCGTGTTTCGTCATAACATATCATATCGTATCATATCATATCATATCGTATCATATCATATCATAGCGTATCATATCATATCATAGCGTGTCATATCATATCATAGCGTTTCATGTCCTATCATAGCGTATCATGTCATATCATAGCGTATCATGTCATAGCATAGCGTATCATGTCATATCATAGCGTATCATGTCATAGCATAGCGTATCATGTCATATCATAGCGTATCATGTCATAGCATAGCGTATCATGTCATATCATAGCGTATCATGTCATAGCATAGCGTATCATGTCATATCATAGCGTATCATGTCATATCATAGCGCGTATCATGTCATAGCATAGCGTATCATGTCATAGCGCCGAACGACGTCGGCTCGCCCACATAGCGCCGAAATACTCCGGCTCACCCATAAATCCCGCGTCCGGGATGATAAGCCAGCTGACCAGGTGGCAATGAAACATGTTTCCCTTCCCATTCCCCATGTATCCCTTCCCCCACCCCATGTACATATACATATTTCATATACATATCCTTGACGTATTCGTCATAGACTTTTTCTCATATCTGGTATCATCTTTGTCATCGTAAAATCATGTTCGTCGTTTTAATCATAAAAGCTTTCAAAATCATCAAACTTGGTTTTTGGAGAAAAATGAGTATTTGAAAAACATTTGCAAACTTTTAAGAAGGAAATCATGCCTTAGAACCATTACTTCTAACGTATGAAACCACATTCATCGTAATCGTCATAGAAATATATTCATTAGGATAATTACAACACTTATGAAGGTTCTAGTGTACTCCGACTTCATTTAACAGATTATAGATGCTAGATGCAATTGTTTCACTAAGATACAGAGAACTTAATTCAATTCT
Source organism: Lycium ferocissimum (assembly GCF_029784015.1). Taxonomy (NCBI): domain Eukaryota; kingdom Viridiplantae; phylum Streptophyta; class Magnoliopsida; order Solanales; family Solanaceae; genus Lycium; species Lycium ferocissimum. Next base: position 49,932 of record NW_026726101.1, read on the forward strand.
ATTGAATGAAAAAGGGTCAATTTCAATTTCGGATTTCTAGGAATAGGATCGTCCCCGAGGCTCGTATTCAACCCTATTATGTCTAAGACATGCCAAAGAAAGAAGGGTAAAGCCTTACATACCTTTTCCGCTTCTTACACTTCTCCAATTTCAAGTTCCAAATTCGCCAAAATCTACAATTTGGTCACATTTACCCAACATTAATTAGAGCATTTAGAAGTTACATCTTAAAGTAACACTTGTCTACCGAAATTTCTAAAAGACTTCCCCTATAAATACACCATCTCCAAAACTCCAACTTAGCAAATTTTAATCAACAACAATCCGGGAATTCAACCCGGCCAATCTATCAACAACAATGCCAACAACCATCCAGACAAGATTTAAGAATATTCCGAACAATCCACAATGTATTCAAGACAATTCAAACAATATGCTATGAAACACGAAACCTTCCAACTTAATGAATACAACAATAACGCGTTTCTTTCTTTCAAATTCTCATACTACGTCAACAATTCCATACATTATCACATTACCTTCATAAATATAAGAAAACATTTTAGAATCATATTAACTTTTAAAACAGCCCACAACACTACGACTTCGACATAAGTCATTAAACTTTCATTCTCACCATATAATTCTCAACAACGATAGCCAAGAACACTAACTAAATTTAATTCATTCTTTCTTCACAAAGCAGCCACCATTCGGCCAACACACCATCACACTCTTCTTCATGAGTTTCATTCATTTTCTACACATTACAACAACACACAAACATGTTGAACACAATTAATTCATCACTCCAACACAACTCTACATATACACGGTTAAACACACACATACACGGCTACACTTCAACATCACACTTCCATGTATCTCATTCATTTCTACATATCACAACATGCATAAACACCTACCAAACATGTAAAGAAGCTCAAAGCTCACCTTCTTCCATCCACCTTTGCCTTATTCATTCTTCGGCTAGGCTTGATGAATTGCAACAACGAATGGTTTTCTTGTTCCAACAACTACTCCATGTCGTAGAGAACCTTCCAATTAGTAGGGAACCAAGAGGAAAATAATTTTCCTTGATCAACTCCAAAGGGGCTGTTCCAGCCCCTCCCTCTTTGGCCGTTCCCTCTCTCTTCTTTGTCTTCATTTTTCTTGAAATTTCTAAGGCTAGAAATGATGAGTTGTCTCTTATATTTGTCATCACTCACATATATATATATATATATATATATATATATATATATATATATATATATATATATATATATATATATATATATATATATAATATATGTGGCTGATCATGTGCCATTTTTTTCCTCCAAATTCTTCTAGATTTTTCTTTTTCTTTCCCTCCAAGTTTCTTCAAACTTCTTGAATTTTCCCTTAAGTTGTAAAGATGAATTCTTGCCTTGTCATCTTTGGCTATATTCATATAAGTCCCTTACAAGTATAATATGACCACATGCACATCTTCATGGCTTAAGAGGATTGGCCAACCATGGGTGGGACCCACGGCCACTTGGCCATTCTTGGCTATTTCATGAAATATTTTCTCCAACTCTTAACTTCTAATTTCCCTTATTCCAAATATACCCTTCGTACTCCATACCAATAAAAATATGAATACGCAACTTATGCATTCTAAAAAAAAATCATAGCCTTGTCCTTAACTTTCCGTCGTTAACTCGGAATATTCAATGTACAAAATGCGAGGTATAACAAGCCACCCGTCCCGGATCTTTGCCTAATAGACAGACGGGACTTCAGATCTTTGCCCATGGGGGGTTCTCATCGGCACAACTCTGGGGGACCCGTGAAGTCCATGCACTCACTCAATCAACTATTCCGGAACTAACATCGAATAGCGTCCTCTCACGTCACTCAAGTAAAAATCGAGCCCAGCTCATCACAGTGTTTCATCAAGTATCATCAGTATCTCAACAGTGTATCATGAAAAATGAGAGTGCATGCAATGCATGTATCATCATCAATAATCATGCTCAATATCACAAGTACCAACAATATATCCAAATCACAAACACATACAATGGGTGTGCCAACAATATATTAGAGTCACAAGTACCAACATGGGTACGCCAACGAAATATCAAAGTCACCAATACCAACATGGGTATGCCAACACTATCATCAATATCTACACAAGTTATACGCAATTCTACCCACGGATCAACATCAAATTTAGGTACCACCATAACACAAACAAGTTGTAACAATAATTCTCAATACCAATTAATCACTCATCGCATCAAGCCAACACAATAGATCAAATCAGTTGCAATACAATATTACCACTCTTCCTTTATTATCCTATTAGCTTAGTATAAGTAAATTCACCTCCTACTCATAAGGCATTCATTCCTACTCAGTCTAGAACTCAATCGCAACCGTTGGTACATTTTATCGTTCCATTTATCAACTAGATTCACTATTAAGAGCATAACACACTTAATCACATATTACATAAATTCTCATCGTGAAACACCTAAAATAGTTATCACCCACTATTCCCAAGTCACATAAAATCCACCGATACTCACAAAAAACCAAATCACGCATCCTAAAGAATCTCCAGGCCACAAACTCGAACATACAAGTCACTCAAAAATATAATCCTAGGATTCCATCCCAAATCTCTTCATTCCTTCTAATACATGAATATGGGAAACTAACCGGAGTCTACCGAAAGGGAAGCCGTAACATACCTGGCAGCCGAACAGGTGCCATGAACCCATATCTTGTTTCGCCTTTCGAAGCGTCTCCAAACAATCAAACTCTATCACATATCAATTCTATGTAAGAAACCATGAATAATTATACCCATAATGATTATATTCTATTCGGGTCAAAAACCCACTCCTTAATTTAGGAAAACAGGACTCAAGGGCAAAACAGAAATGTTATGACCAAAATATCAAATTCAACACCAAAGGGTCAAAACTGATTACTTTAATCATAGGAATACACAATTAATTCTCAAATCATCATTAATGTGAAAACCCCAAAATTTGGGTCTAAGAACCCTAACTTTAATCCCACAATTTTATCACTAAAATGGAAGAAACATGTTTACATAGTTTATAATCATCAAATCCATGCTTAATGAAGCTAACCCAACCAATAATACAAGATTCTAACGCCAAAAATTCATGTTATATCCCGCATTTTTATGCATTAAGACATTCCGAGCCGACCATGAAAAATGAAGGACAAGACTAGTCTGGGATGCGAGGTTGGGCTTTTTGACCGTCGATTTTATTTTAAGACATAAGTTGCTCGTTATTTGTTGGAATGGAATATTAAGAAAAATTTGGGGTTAAAAGTGAAATTACGGGAACTAAGGTTTCATGAAATATGGGGCCAAAAGTAAAATAAAAAATAAAAAATTGGAGGCTTAATTTTCATGAAATTAAGATCCATGTGACCATGCACATGACATGTGGGCCATGGCCACATGGATGGCTAATATATGCTTATTAAGATGACAAAGTAGTCATCTTTTCCATCTTTAATATTCAAGAAATTTCAAGAAAGTGGAGAGGAGAAACAATGGCCATATTCGGCCATGGAGGAACAAAAAGGGAGATCAAAAATAGCCATCAAAAAAATATTTTCTCCTAGGTTTTTCACTCTTTGGAAGGTGCTAAACAACATGGAACAATTGTTAGAACAAGAAAATCCTTGGTTCATGCAAGTTCTCAACCTTGGCCAAGTGAAGAACTAAGTGAAGAAAGGTGAGTTTTATCTTGTTTTTAGGTGTTATAAATGGTTTATGTGTGTTGTAGTATGCCAAAATGGATGAAATTCATGAAAAAGTTGCATGTGAAGTTGAGGCCGAAAATGTGGTGTTTGGCCGTGCAAGTATGTGTTGTGCCAAAGGCAATGTATTAATTCTAATTGGCATGTTTTGATTGTTGTGGTGTGAAGAAAAGAATGAAAATCATCAATGTGTGTGTGTGTATGGGGTTGGCCGAATGTAGGTCAAGTTTCATAGCAAAGAATGAATTAACTTTCCTTAGCATTTTGGTTGTTGTCGTTGTGAGTTCTATGTCGAAAAAATGCAAGCTTAATGATTTAAATGGAAGTTGGAGAAGATAATGTAATTTTAATATAGTTTTTGTATTATTGTGGTTGATGTTGTTAATGTGTGGAATGTTGGTGTAATTTATGGATTTGGAAGGAAGAAATATAGTGTTGTAGTTTTGATTGAATTTGGAAGACTTTGGGCTATGTAGTATATTGGTTGGGTCGTGACAAAAGTGGTATCTTGAATCTAGTTTGAAGGATTTCGGATTAGTACTTGTTTGTCCTGGTTTGAATGTCTATGGTTAATTTGAACGTAAGTGGAATGTCGTCGAAATATGTAGAAAAGAGTTATTGACGTTAGAATGTCCTTAATGGTGTAGAATGGTTGTTGGTATTGTTGCCACACTTATAACCGAGTTGTAATCTCGGGGATGCATTTAGGAATCGGCAAATTTTTGACCTTGTTTTAAGTCTTATGTTTGATCAAATGCGTTATTGTAGAGCCAAGTCATAGTAATTTTGGATTGATTTCCTCGCACTAACCTTTCTTTTGATGTCCTAAAGTGTTAATTAGGCTATGACACGAGCCTCGGCATAACTCCATCGAGATCCGAGCTCATATATGTATCTTATTTGCGATTGACACTTGGGTTTTTATACCATTTGATTGAATTGCCAAAAGGAATTTTTACAAAGCACGCGGGCTTTTAATACAACGGCACGAGAGGTATATGTCATAATAAAGCATCGAAATGTAAAGTCAAAAATTTTAGAAAGGAAAGTAAATGATTTTTATGCATATTAAAAGCGTAACGGGTGCGTTATATCCCAAAATGGACATACGAGGTAAACCCACCATTTATTCGGTGTGATCTTGTGTTACGGTTCGTGGCTCCCTCGTTAGAGGGCGAGGGTTCCGTTTATATTTGGTGTTATCGTGTGTGGTGTTATGCTATGATGTGTTGATATACGGGAGCCCGCGGCGTGTGGTGATATGACATAATATGTATATATACGTGTTGGATCCGTTTACTATATTTCATGCTTTGTATACTCGGTCATATATTCCGGTCTTCGATTGTTGGTATTTCTAGTGGTTTGTGTATTTGGAGCGTTTGAGATAGTAAGAAATACAGAGGAGACTCTGCCGTCAATAAATTCTTTCGGGAATAAAACGAGAATGAGGTATGGATTTGTAATATGCCTTGAAAGGTCGTGTTAATAGTAAATACGTATAGTACATTTTGACTAAGTTGCAAGTACGGTGGACCTTGAAAAATAAGTTAACTACGGAATTGGCGGTAATGGTAATTAGGAGGTCGATATTAACATGGTAAAAAGAATTCGGAAAAGGGTTTGTGACACTAAGAGATGAGTTAATAGAGGTTGGCAAATCTCGATAGAGTATTATATTAAGGTACTAGCGAGAGGAATTAATAAGCGAGTGGATAAATTATGACGAGATTATAGACATACGAAGAAATAATAGTATGATTGAGACAAGAATACAAAAAAAACGTGTTGGCCAAATGTTGACGGATATGAATGTACCGACAAGACAAGAATGAGGTATGGATTTGTAATATGCCTTGAAAGGTCGTGTTAATAGTAAATACGAGAATTTGGGATAGTAAAGATAAGATTAATTAGGAGGTCGATATTGATATGGTAAAAAGGGAAAAAAAGAGGGTTAAAGAAGTGTTACGTTATGAGATGAGTTACGAACAGAATATTATGTGAGTATAATATGAGCGAAGCCTAGAGAGGAGGAATTTAGGAAGTTTTTTTTTTTTCGGGGAAAATACAGAATAGAGACTAAGAGATAACGGGAACGATAGTAAGCGCAAAGGGAAAAAGGGTTAATTGGAAGAAAGAGACGAAAAGAAAGGCGGGCAGGATAGTGGTGCAGTAATAAATGATGACATGTGTAGCCGTGAACACGAGTAATAACAGTGACAGAACAGTGAAAGACCAGATTATAGAGAGACAAGCAATGCAGTAGAGGGAGTGCTAGGAAATGACGGCGTGATAAGGACAAATAGGGGTGTACAGAATATGCCTTGAAAATAAGAAAGGGATTAGGTAGGAGCAATGTTTCCAAAATGTAGCGAAATTATAAAGTTCCTCGGGCGCGGAAAAGAATGGACAAAGACTGGGGAATTATGGTAAGGGAGTGCTAAGGAAAGCACCCAGATAGGCATAAATAAATGAGTACGAATATGGAACGCAAGGAGAATACATGGTTATGAATTTAAAGGTGTAGTATGACGACAGATGATATGACAAAACCACTTGTCGAGACGGATTTGGTGTTTTGGATAAGTTGGAAGTACGTGTTGGATACATAGTAAGGGTAAAAAGGCATAAAATACAAAGGATGCGCGCAAATGCGCTTCCCCTGAAAATAATAGGATCCCTAAACGACAAAGACGGTAGGCATAAGGAACAGATGATGCAAAATAAGTTTAGCTAGAGAAGTAGATGGTACAAGTTGGGATAAAAATATTATTCAAAGAGAATTTTGGACACTCATCGTGGGAATATAAACGCCACCCAACTGAGAATTTGGAATAATTACGAGTGCCAGATGACTATTGAGTTGGAATAAGAGACCCCTTTTTAATTCGGCGAGAGATGTGTTATGAGGGCGTTCTGAAATCTGTCTAAACTTCAATTTACTCCAAATTATGTGCTGAAGGTCATGTGGCAAGGTCGATGCAGTCATATTGGCGTTAGAGCATCGAATTTTATCAGAGTCCCAAAGTTAAGCGTGCTGGAGTGGGAGCAATTTCAGGATGGGTGACCCCCCTGGGAAGTTTTCTGGAAGTCTTACAAACTCAGTCGTGAGGAGAAAATGAGAAACTAGATTAACCTAAGGAACTATTAGAGTCTGCAGAGCGGGCAGAAACCTTAAGAGGTCGTGTAGAACGAGACAGCCCGAATCAGTGAAAACGAAGGAAGGTGTATCATAGCTTTAGTAACACGGTAAGCTGAATAATGTTGGGAATATTTTGAAAATAAGATGATAGTGACTATGTATACGTATGCATATGATATTCCTTATATGGCTATGGCAAGCTCCAGCAATTGATGTTGTGGTGTATTGGAAGACATTTACCAGACAGGATAAGAAAATTCAAGTGAAAGAAAATAATAATGGCACAATGTTATAAGGCAAGCCAGTCTTTGTTTTCACTACGGATGGAGCTTGGGAAGTTCCAAGATAATGGTATTTGGGGAAGAAAGAAGATAAGTAGACGGTAGGTAAGGTGACCGAAATATCAGAAAAAGCAAAAGAGTGAAACACCGCGCGATTTTGATAAAAAGGGAGAGTAGGCGTGTGGGGAAGATGGAATATGGTGTTATGGAACCAAAGTGGATTGTGTAGAATTGTAGGATAGACTTTGATAAGAGGAGCGAAAGGATAATGGCCCACAACGAAAAATGAGAAGTAAAGGAAAGATTAGGCCGTGCAACGGCGCTAAGAAGTTCCCAATTCTCGAAAGATAAGCGCCAAGGGCGGTGGAGAACATATTGGTGCATTAGGACCTCCCTAATAAAAGGGGGGGAGAACATACTAGACTTGAAAGAAATTATGGTGTCCTCACGGCTCTGAAAGGCAAATTTATTAGCCTGAAGCTAGAGTTCGAAATGATCGCCAATATAAGGAAATCGGAAACACACATACTTATGTTATAAGAAAATCGTCAAAGAGTAAGAATTTTCGCAGCCCTAAGCACTTGAGTTATGCCATAAAATTTGGGGCATAAAGGTTAAAGGAATAGTTGTGGCAAGAGTCCAAGAACTTGGTTTAAACTCGAATTACGAGCCGCCATAAGTATAGCGGTACTGCGAAGGATAGCGAAGGGTATAGGACCATTTCGTATAGATGTAACCAGTGGAATTATTAGCGACAAAAATCATGTTAAGCAAGTGATTGGAAGGTGAAGAAAATGGTGACAAGGACATAAGGACTAACGACGCCAACCACTGAACCTCCAGGGGCTAGTATAATAGCATATCCGAGCTCATTTATTCAGTTAAAGACCATGCGTAATTATATGGGGAGACTTCATAACGCTCTCATATCTATGATTTCTGACATAAAATCTCAGTTTACAGTTAACTCCCGAAGCTCGCTCCAGAGGAAATAAAAATCATGAGTGCATCTCTATGCTGTATGTCACCCTTAGATTGAGGAGCAGGTCGAGCGCACTATTTAAACGCGAAGGAATATGTCACTGGTCTGTGTTATTGATTTCAGATATAGCTAAGACGATCTTACGCCACTTGTTGAGTTCACTTGTAAAAATATCTACCATTCGAGCGTCCAGGTAACCGCGTGAGGATTTGTACGGCGAAGGAGCGAAGTCACAATGGGCTGATTCAATGTGGGCGAAATAAGTCAATTGGAGAGAGATAGCTTGGTAAATAGTTGACAAGTGAAACCCATTCGAAAGCGGTCATCAGCAGCTCAGAGGCAACAGAAGTCATACGCAGATACTCGACGTCGACACCTAGAGTTCCAGGTCGACGATTGGGTATCTTGGAAGTGTTACCCTTGAGGGATGCTATGAGATTTGGCAAAACGGAAGAGCTCAGTCCGAGGTATATTGGATCTTACCAGATCATTTGTAAAGTAGGCAAGACGGCCTACGAGTTAGACCTACCACCCGAATTACAGACGCGCGTCCAGCTCCCCGCATACCAATGTTTCGTAAGAGTATAGACGACCCCTCCAGAGTATCTCCTATAGATGATATCCAAGTGACAAAAAAATCGTTTTACAGGAAACAACCCATGATTATACCGGATCAGCAAGCGAGGATGTTATGTATTAAGGATGTGGCTTCCGTTAAGATATGGTGACGGAACAATAATAAGGAACGGATGAAAAATGAATATCCCTATGTATTCCCTATATCTTCTAGTCGTTGGAACTCTTTAATGGGTCATGTTGAATGGATAATGAACTGTATGTAGCAGCTTTGAAAAGGATTCCCCCAAAGTACCTATAAGACCCTATACGACTAGTTTAACATTCGAGGACGAATGTTCTAAAGGGGGGGAGGATGTTATATCCCGCATTTTTGTGCATTAAGACATTCCGAGCCGACCATGAAAAATGAAGGACAAGACTAGTCTGGGATGCGAGGTTGAGCTTTTTGACCGTCGATTTTATTTTAAGGCATAAGTTGCTTGTTATTTGGTTGGAATGGAATATTAAGAAAAATGTGGGGTTGAAAGTGAAATTACGGGAACTAAGGTTTCATGAAATATGGGGCCAAAAGTAAAAATAAAAATAAAAATTGGAGGCTTAATTTTCATGAAATTAAGATCCATGTGACCATGCACATGACATGTGGGCCATGGCCACATGGATGGCTAATATATGCTTATTAAGATGACAAAGTAGTCATCTTTTCCATCTTTAATATTCAAGAAATTTCAAGAAAGTGGAGAGGAGAAACAATGGCCATATTCGGCCATGGAGGAACAAAAAGGGAGATCAAAAATAGCCATCAAAAAAATATTTTCTCCTAGGTTTTCTACTCTTTGGAAGGTGCTAAACAACATGGAACAATTGTTAGAACAAGAAAATCCTTGGTTCATGCAAGTTCTCAACCTTGGCCAAGTGAAGAACTAAGTGAAGAAAGGTGAGTTTTATCTTGTTTTTAGGTGTTATAAATGGTTTATGTGTGTTGTAGTATGCCAAAATGGATGAAATTCATGAAAAAGTTGCATGTGAAGTTGAGGCCGAAAATGTGGTGTTTGGCCGTGCAAGTATGTGTTGTGCCAAAGGCAATGTATTAATTCTAATTGGCATGTTTTGATTGTTGTGGTGTGAAGAAAAGAATGAAAATCATCAATGTGTGTGTGTGTGTATGGGGTTGGCCGAATGTTGGTCAAGTTTCATAGCAAAGAATGAATTAACTTTCCTTAGCATTTTGGTTGTTGTCGTTGTGAGTTCTATGTCGAAAAATGCAAGTTTAATGATTTAAATGGAAGTTGGAATCGTTTGTAGGTTGTTGGAGAAGATAATGTAATTTTAATATAGTTTTTGTATTATTGTGGTTGATGTTGTTAATGTGTGGAATGTTGGTGTAATTTATGAATTTGGAAGGAAGAAATATAGTGTTGTAGTTTTGATTGAATTTGGAAGACTTTGGGCTATGTAGTATATTGGTTGGGTCATGACAATTCATTAGGGAGAAAACCCATAAAACCCTTCTTTTAATATTAAGCTTTTTATGGAAAATATGAATCTAGCTAGTTTGTTCCCAACATATTCAAGTATAAACAACATTAATCTTACTATTTAGGAACCAAAAATCATTTGGAACTTAACTCAAGAACCCATTTGAAGACCCGTTAGATTCTATGGATTCTAGATTATGCTAGATGATTAAGAGAGGTTAATGAAATGATAATAAGGTCGGAATGTTACCTTAGGGAAGAAATCACTTGAAACCCCTCAATTTCCCTCCACAAAGCTCTTAAGTCGGAATGGAAATAATGACTAGGGTTTTGGGGTTTTAAACTTATAAAAACTGCTTGTCGACCGCTCTAGAAGATCTCACCCCGTACAGCGTATAGACCATTCTACAATGATTAAGGCTAGGAACTTAACCCATGCGGCCGCATAAAGAAGAACCACACCGTCGGTCACAGTGCCGCTACGGCGGACACCGGACAAATTCTAAACTTTTTTCGAAGTTTCATAATTGCATCCCGACATCCGACAATCACTCGAGGTTCGACACACACAAACCAGATGCACAGACATACATAAAAACACGCTACGAACTCACTCGTGGCCTCGGATTTTCCAACAGAAGTTTTGTTGACCAAGTCAACTCTAGGTCAAATGATTTTCGCTTAAAGTCACACTCCTAAAGGGTGTTCCAAGACTCAAAACGATGCCTAGAAAGCCATGGCAATTATCTTCTCTGGTCCAAATAGTTCTAACGAGAATCAGGAATAGGTCAACGAGGGAAAAAATGAAATAATCACGATAACAACAAAACGGGTCGTTACAGTGGCCTGTAGATTCCCTAGGTTCAGGCGTTGGCATTCCTTTGCATATTGGTGGACTTTATATGACTTGAAAGACTAGTCGTCCGACACTTAGCTTACTATGTTCCATTAATGAGGAGTTCCCACATGATGTGCTTAATCTTGTCATGTGTTATCTAATATTGAGTCATAACTTTGTATTAAAATTGTTAGACGTGCCAAAAGAATATGGAATGATTCTATAGTCTTTGGATGTTTAATTGTGACTTTACAAGTAATTAACGTATTTATCATATATTGACGTCGTTAGGAAGTGAAGGAATGAGAAGATATTGTTATTGTGATTTGTTCGTCTTTGGTATTGGGAACTATTGATATATCTTGATCATGATATTGTAGTATCTTACTGGTTGTGGTTTGAGACGAGGCTAATGATTCTATTATGGCTTATTGTGTAGCCATGTTCATGATATTGTTGGTCTTCACATGCATGGAACTTTTGGTATTGATTTGATTATTGACATGGATCTCACACATTACATGCACTCTCATCCTTCATGATATACTGTTGATACATTGATGATACTTAAGGAAACACTACTATGAGCTGGGCTCAGTTGGATAAGAGTGACATGAGGATCGATGTCAGATGTTTATCTCGGAATCAAGGTTGAGTGTAGTGATTCCCGATGTTGTTGCCGGGATCGTGAGGTAGAAATTACCGAGGTTGTTGCTAGAATCGTGAGGTACATGGACTTCGCGGGTCCCCCATGGGTTGTGCTGCCGAGATGTGATGTTCCATCATCAAGGTACCTGTGTACACTGCATATGCATTTCATCTATATTTCATACATTATTGCATTGCACTGTACCTTCGGACTTCTCGTGATATTCTTGTGAACCACTTGTGATATACGGGTTCGAATCGGATGTATTGAGAATTGAAACTGTTGGGCTTAGTTGCTATAACCATAGGCCATGATCT